>NC_056745.1:823139648-823182148 GCF_019279795.1 Protopterus annectens
GGTAAAACAAACGACATATTTATTTCACCACTGGAATTCTCACACTCTGGCAAACTAATATTGCTTCATTTATGTAATTTTCAGATTTGGAATTCTGAATCTCCATTGGCACTTCAAGTCCCAAATTTTTGACCTCCATTTTGTCCATGGCCATACCACCCACAAAAAACATCTTGTTCCTTCCAGGGCTTCAAAATATTAATGATGTATTTTCTCAGGTTTTATCTTCCCAGTTATTTTATTCCATTTTCACAAGCACTCACACACCTTGCCACCTAGCCAGGAATTTATTCCAGGCTGCAGGAACTAAGATTATTACTATGTACCTTGCCTGGAAATTTCTCAACCTCACTTTTCTACTGTGACTATATTTCTGCACCAGCAAAGCTTGTTGTAAGTGTTCTCCAATGATGTATAAGACAGCAGCCATTCCTTCTTGTAACTCTGGAATATGGACAATAACACTTTTAAAGAGCATAGTCTCATCTTCTCAAGTCCTTTTGGTTATATATAGAATTTCCCTTTGCTTTCTTCCACATAATAGTTCAAACAGACTAAAGTCAATATAGAACTGGGGAACTTCTCCGACAGCAAAAATTAGATAAGGTAAGTTAAGATAAGGTTAAGGGAGTCCCAATATTTCCATCCTTTTCCATTACTTTTATTAATATCCATTACAAACGCTTATTAAATCACTTGAAAACCCAACCATTTGAGGATGGTGCATGAAAGGTTGGGAGGGTGGCCTAATGGTTAAGATGTTTGCCTTGCAAACACAAGGTGCAGCATTTGAGTCTCACAAGGAATAATTGGCTAGGCTTAAAATGGCTTGCAAGGGTAGTTAGCTTAGTACTAATATATGAGCCTAAAATGAAGAGCTGTTTGCTTATTTATTTTCATTTTCTTATTATTATTGGAGACTTTTTGGTCCCCTACATCATTCGTACATTGAGCAAACTCAGATGTTAAGAGCATATTAGGGGGTCTTTCCAACCAACTTAAGATGTTTTTTTTTTCCTGCCTTTCATGACCTAATCATTACTACACCCTCTCATGCAGCTGTGTAGTTACCTCTGAGGGGCAAGCATGCAGGGATTGTATGTGGCATATCATCTTGCCTTATTTCCTCAGCAGGTCAGCCAGACCCACCACCCCTTCCCCACCTTGGACAATAACCCTATTTACAACAACATCCTCAGCCTCCACCAGGGATTGTTGTGGGGAATAACCATGCACCCACTCTCCTGCCATGATGAGCATGCCCATCCCTCCCTGCCAACACCTCAGATGCCCAAGCCGATAATCAGACCTGGTTTGGCTGGGTTGTAGTTAGGGCTTTATCCCTTTATGCCATGGTGCTGGCTATTGTTTCATTTATAAAATGTTTATGCATTTCCTTCATGACCTTTGACTTAATGGGAATTACTTTATTGATAAAATCTCTTTTGTTGTTCCTGCTCTACAGAACATCTTTACTAAGGCATTAGTAGGATCTTTAGCAGTTACTTCTACAGAGGAAATAATAGGTTCACGTAAATGTGTAGCATAGTCCATCACCAAAATATATTGATGCCCTTTTTAACTAGGGAGACAGCAAGATTTATGGCTGTCCACTCAGAGTACTTCATTAATGTATAGTGGGACTACATATCTCCTAAAGTCAGGGTCTGTGGCTATTTTTTGACATTAAGTGCAAGCAGAGCAACTTCTTTCTATCTAAAGAAAATGAAAATCTGGTCAGCATGGAAAACATAGAATCAGTTCAATAAAACAAAAACTAGAAGGAACGAAAGATGAGCACTTTCACGTGTCTCACAGGCCTTCTTCAGATCTGTTGCATAACAAACAAACGCTGTTAAAAAGCAATGTAGCAAACCTTAATGCAATAGAGAATGTGAGCTTAAAATAGGTCTTAAGGGTACACTACCATTAAAGCCTTTATAGGAATCAGCTTGCAGCTCCAAGATTCACTTGATCTCTGCACACTCAGTCCTAGCTCTAATATCACCTCGTTTCATATTAGAAGGAACCAATTCCAAAACTAAAAAGACAAATAAATAAGTAAGTAGGATAATTTGCCAAAACGTGTTTCAATGGAGCACTTTTAGTATCTTTCTTCATTATATTGCTATTGTGCTCATGTATCCTATTATTTAAAGCTCTATTAGTTTTACCTATATAGTAACAGCCAGAAACTTTACATGGAGAAAGAGAAACAAAATTTGTGCTCCTGCAGTCAGCATAAAAGTTAAAATAATAAATATGTCCAGTTAAAACATTCTCACAGCTACTAACACAAATAATATATTTGCACATATTGCATGATCTCTACAGATATGTCCCTTTCCTGTCTGAGGTAAAGTGACTGTTATGCCAAGAGATTTATAATAGAGCAATTTTTTTAAGAGATTGATTATTTTTAAAACTAAAACTCGGTCCCCAGGATTTACTAATCCTCCGTGTAAGACTAGATTAGTCTTACACAGAAATGCCAGTCTAATAGTATGACGGCAGCGTGCCATGCATATTAATGAAGGTGCACTGCCTTAACTCTAAAGCTTACACGGAGCGTGGACGAGTGTAGGGGGCATGTCGGACTGCCGAGCAGTCCAAAACTCCAGCCCCTGCACTGACAAAACCCAAGAAATGTCGAGTTACATGAGCGAGTCCACTCACATGTGTACATTGTAACACTACACTCCCCCATATGTTAAACCTCGTGCAAATTTAAAAACTAAAAGAAATTTATTTATTTTTTGTTTTATTTCCAATATAGCTGCCCTTATTTGCACTTGTTTGCGTGGGATTGCCCATTGCTTAGCTACAGTTAGCAGCTTACACACCGAAGAGGATAATAAGAAAAAAATATGCAAAGTAAGAGCAATAGCGTAGTGGTTAGAGCCTTCGCAAAAAGAGGAAGCATTCCCGGTTCGAGTCCTATTACTGCACGTTCCATTTTCTGTTGGAAATCTATATACAAAAATATTTCCTGACATTTATCATGTATAAGTTTTGTAAAAAGCATTCAAATGTTATATGTAATAGTGAACGAATTATATATATATGAAGGTGAAATGGTTATGCATTCTGAGGCATGAGTAACTTATTTTAAGCAATATAAAGCACTGCTAAGCACATTTTAGCAGTTTTTAGCATATTTAAAACCAATTGCTCGTAGCTGAGCACATCGTTAACAAGCACAATGTATTTGCGCATAGCTGTGCACCGCACTAACCAGCGCAACATCGGGCAATGTCGGGCAACATCGAGCAACGTCGAGCAACGTCGAGCAACGTCGAGCAACATTAGGCAACGTTGGGCAAAGTCAGGCAAAGTTGAGCAAAGTCGGCTAAACATGGCCACACCTCCTTTACTGTACCTTAACCATTCAGGTCTGGCCAGTAGAAAAATAAAAAAGCAGTGACAGTGCTTGAACACAGGATACTGTATATTACAGTCACACTACAGAACCACTAAGCCATGACAGCACTTCATAACCATGCACTTTCAACAGCCACATATCTATCAAAGGAATATTAAATATTGCCAACATCAGCTAAGCAGGTGTGCCTACAGCTGAGTTTTTTCAAAATTGGCCAATCACAAATAAGTGCAGGAAATGAGGCATATTTAAGCTCCCCAGGTGGGAATACTTGCCATAACTGGTTGTAGCTCCCTTCTGCAGTCAGCATGGCCGGTGTTGGAGAAGGCACTCGATTTCCAGTGCAAAATAATGGTTTGGCTCCTTATCCACAATCATGAGGAAAGACTCCTGCAGGGTCAGTACCAGGGCACCCAATATAAAATGGAGGCCTGGAACTGTCATGCTCATGATCTCACCAGTGCCACTGGCGTTCCACAGACTGGTGAGCAAGTCAGGCACCATTATTCTGACCTGAAGCGACATAAGGAGGATCAACTGGACCAGTGGATCCAGGAGTCCCGTGCGATGCCTAATGCCCCAGTACTGAGTAAGTAGCCATTGCATTAAGTAGTTAAGAAATGCTGTGCTTGTCTATACTATGGATAGGTATGTCTCAGTATCACTGCATTCACTTCACAGCTGCAGGTGTCTGGGTTATGAATCAGCAAGCCCATGAAGATAGGTTGCAAAGGCTGCGTCATCAGGCAGTTTAGTAAATATTCTGCATGTACTGTTATATAAAATAAATGAGAGAGCCTTCAAAAAGTGTTTTAACCCAATAAATAATGGTGTAATAATCCTTTAATAAATGTATAATTCCTGGAGTGTGTCTGTGTCATTTTCTTTGATATGTTGTTGTACTGTTGCATTTTACAAGTAGTACTGTTGTATTAAGCAGTGTTAACCCACACTTGGGTAGGCCCATATAACGTGGATGAAGGGAGTGCCAGTAGATTTTATGCATATTTACAGCCCTCAACTGCTGGTTCATGCCCAGCATGTACAGGTTAATCTGGCACATGAGTAGCTTGGTATTGTGTTCCTCAGAAATGGCAGTGTGCTGCCAGAAATGTAGGGAGCTGTTAACACATAACTGATACTTTCACCTGAACATATCTAGATAATTATATGAAAGTAGAGCTGTCAGTGTACCATCTTAGCAGTAGTGTGTGTGAGCAACTCTCAAAATATGTAGCAGTAACATCTGCATCTTGGACAGTTTGCATGTAAGATACAGCTCATGTATATAATGAGCTAGCAAAATCCAGTTGCACAATATAAGGACATTGGGTAGTGTAATAATACATGTAAGGGACATATAACTGTAGTTAATAGGAATGTAGTGAAAACTAGAAGGATATATAAGTTGTTAATTGAGCTATCCTTTTCCACCCTAAATAAATGCAATTCCACACCTCAATCGGCATGTCTAATCTCAAAACATTTGTTGGGACATATGTCCTATTGGTTTATAATTATTTGCATTTATTTCTATGCATGTGCCCTGTTAAAACACTACAATATTGGTGGGCTGTTGCCATCAATTCAACCTGCATACTGTTGTAATGTCCACTATTGTTCTGTATATGCATGTGTTATGTTTGCTTTTCAACTGTTGAAAATCTGGTGTGTTGGGTTAATGGGAATACTTCTCCATGCTGTTATGACTAATGGGAATGCTGTTGACTGTTACTAACCCATATCTTTATTAAACCCTCCAAAATATTGTTTGTATGGGAAGGCTGGTCCCAGCGGACCCACCTGTCCCACCTCAGCTGACCATGGCACCTGGCACCAGCAGGTCCGATGCCCAGCCTGCGACCTCCTCCTCCTCCATTAGCCCTGTGCCACCTTCAGGTAGAAGCGCTGCAGGGGATGGGGTTCACCCACCCCCCGTGCAAGCGTGGGTGGAGGAGGGCCACCTATCACCCTTCGAATGGTCCGGGCTGTGGTGCATAGAGAGATTGAATGTTCTGTTGCAGAACCTCTATGCCAGCTTGAGGCACGAGTGGTGCAAAACCCAGGTCAGCCTGCCCCTCCTACAGAGCCCCCAGCACAGCCACACTCTGGGCTGTGAAGGTGCAGTGGTGACTGCCCATGGGTGGGGACCTCAGTCCCACTGTTTCTATCTGTGGGCTCATGGGCTTGTGATTTCCAAACATCCCTTCCCATCAAAGGTGTTCACCCACCACATGTGTCATATACCGCCCCTGTATGCATCTTGTTTGTCTTGTCTGTTTACCTCGCCAACCTACCTCCCCAAATATAGCTACTTTCCCTACGCCACATTCCACTCTCACCTGAAAAAAAGGGCAATCTGCTCCCCAAAAAAAAATTACGCCCCATACATAGCTGCCCATTTTGCACACATGTCCACTGGATACATAAAATATAATTTAATTGGCATTACAACATACTTTGTTGTCCTCACACCTCTCTCAGGGGTTGACAGTTTCATATCTACCTCCAAATTTATTCCATATGCACAGCTGTTGCTGTTAAAGAAATGGGCAGCTATGGACCTTCCCTACACCCGTCCTGCACATCCCGAGCTATTTTCCATAATGTCTTTCCCTATTTGTGCCCCTTTTTCTCCACTTTCCTATCTCCCCATTTTTTTTTTCTTTCAAAGAAATTAGCGCGGGGGTTAGCGGGAGTAAGCACTATTAAGCAGTAGTTAGTGGGTTTGCACAAGTGTGCACTTGTTTGCACTTAGCTAAGCATTGCTAAGCATCTCACAAACCTGCGCAAACCCATTTACAACAGCTTAAATGTGCCTTAGTCACTCTGTATGTGAGGGCCCTTGTTCTGCTCAGGAGCAAAATAAAACACCTTTGTCAGTCTCGAACGCTGGACCTTGTACACACTACACAACATGAAGTACCACTAAGCCATGTAGATATACAACAAGTTGGTGCTGAAATAAATATATCATGCATCAGAATGAGTGAATGTAAAGGAAAAATAGGAATGCCATACCACACAACTTGTTCTGTGGATCTTTACCAACAGTTGTTGTGGGATTACATTACATGACTGTGATAAGAGAAGCAGCCATTCTAGCAGGAAATAATGTTACACCATCACTTTACAATGCCACACAGTATCACAGCAGGACAAGCACTGGCATATCTGTTTAGGGCAGAGGCCATACCTCCCAACTGTCCCTAATTTTCAGTGATGTCCCTAATTTTGACACAAATTTTAGCTCTGTCCCTCTGAATCCCTCCTAAAACTACTGACTTTGGGCAGAAAGGTGATGAATTACACTTAATGAATAATGACAATAATTAAGAGTTAGACACTTCTTTTACTTCAGAAAAGGTATATTAATTCACATGCTCTGATTCTCTCAATGTTTCAACTTAATGACACTAATATTTTAAAGGTGTCCCTGACATTTTCTTTACTTTTCCCTGAGTCTGTTCAAATATGTACCTGAGTGTTTGAGAGGTCTGCCAGAGGCAGAAACACAGAGGCATATCAGCCTTTCTGCTGTTATACACTGTGCAAATAGCTTTGGAAGGAGTTTTGGAAGCATACCCTTATGTAGGAATACAACACTGAAATACAAATGGATGTAGCCATGTACTGGTAGCAACCAACTGTAAGAATGCCATTGCTCTATTGCAGAAAAGACCCGTGTGGTGCACAGACAAAAAATAACAGGCTATTCTCTGGCTACCATGTGGATAGGTCCACAGTTGGGAGTTATGCAGACAGACTACTTGCCTTGATAAACTAACATGTACACAGCAACCCTGTAAGTCCTGCAAGATAAAATCCACACAATAATACTTAAGCTATCTGTACTTCTGCACCTCTACCCAAATGTAGAATATACCTGTGTGTGCAGGGTCTACCAAGGATGTAGGTAAGCATACTCACAGTACTGACGTGTCCAGTTTTTCTGAGCAGCTTGTGCTAATGTAAACACTAAAAAAGCACAAACTGTTTAGAACTGAGTAAATAAATATTCACAGTATAGCAGTTCACAAACAATTATTGTGCCAAAGGAATACATCTCAATAACTAGCTTTGTATGACAGTTAATTGTAAAAGTTGAAAAGAAAGTACATCTTTCCATGTATCTTGGGGTAGAATTTTGAGGGGTGAGTACATTTCTACACTGACAAGTAGGTACTGGAAGCAGCAACATTAGGTCTGAGTACAAAATATAAATCTCTGGCTACACCCCTGTCTTCTGGTATAAGAACTATACCAACCTTCTGCCTTAAACAATGATGTCCACAGCAAACAAGGATGACCTCCATCTTGGAAAGCTGAAAGGGCCATGCCTACTTGAGTTAGCAATTTATAGTACTGGGTTGCTATGACAGTGATTACTGCAATTTCTACACAGCAGGCTGCATGCAATTAGCAAGTGGTGGCCACTAATTGATGCAGAGACCATCACATGCTCATGTGCAAATACCTACGAAAGCAGGCTGCAATCTCTGCCAACAAACTCAATCACTCTATTGCAGAGACTGACAGAGAGAGTGAGAGAGAGAGAGAGAGAGAGAGAGCGAGAGAGAGAGACAGAGAGAGAGACAGAGAAAAAGAAAATGAAATATTACCAAATCATACAAAGGAAAGGCATGTGACACATATGTATTTACTGGCATGTAGTAGATGTTATTGAAGAATAGTCTACATAATGTGAACCATTCATATGTGGCAGCAGTACTTATTTATGCATAGATGTTCTGCTTAACTACTGCTATGGACAATACAGTGTGTACCTGTGGGCAGTGGGGCATACCTGTGAAATGTGTAGCTCAGCATTAAATGCCTGCTAAAGCTACCTGGGCTGTGAACACCTTCAATGCATTTATCCCAAGACTATGCAATTTTATTACATTACTGTATACCTCACATCCTTTGTATAATTGATATTCTCACTATGAAAGGTGAAATGTATATGTGCCTACATATATATGTATATGTACACCAATATATATCTATCTATATATCTATCTATATATCTATCTATATATATATATATATATATATATATATATATATATAGTTATATATAGTCATACAAACCTACATCTACTTGTTGCAATAGATTCTCTGTACTGTTAACTGACTGTGATGGTCAATGTGTTTGTGAATACGTCAAAGATATGTATCTGTGGGATAGCTTAGTGGGAAACTGTTTATGTCATGGTATTATGGGTCCTTGCTTTGATCCTAACAAAAGCTGTGTATTCTGTTGCTAGGCAGAAACATTGCTATTGCATACAGTGTGATTAAGTCCCTTGGTTTTCACTAGGGTGTGTCATTGGAGGCTAAAACACTACATCTTTGATTATTGATTGGTACTGATGTTGAATCCAAATCATTTGTGTACTGTAGTACTACTTGAAGCTCTGGACCTGTACAGCAATGTATGGTGTATGTCCACATTGCTTGCATCCACTGTTTTGTGTGGTCCCTGTATTCATCACAGATTACATTTCTCAAGATTAAGGTTGTGTAAGTACTGACACACAGTACTGTATAGTACACACTGAAACTTATCTGGGTTGTCATACCTTTGTGTCTTGTAATTATGTCTGATGTGTGTGTGGGTATGTCTGTAACATGTCCTTTGACATATGTGTGGTAAAACATATAACTGCGTATCTAGCAACATTCATAGTGTACTACAGCAGTATGCAACCTATATTCCCAATTGTGCACATATCTTGGACACTGGTTTGAGATTAACAAGTTGTGTGGTATAATAGTAATACATTTACTGGACCTTTCACTCATTGTGATGGATGATATATTTCTTTACACATCAGCTTGATGTATATCTGCTGTGGCTAGGTGGTGCATCATGTTGCATGCAGTCTGCCAGGTACTCTTGTATAGTCTTATATAGTGATTTTATTTTGTTGCTGTGCAGAACATGGTTCATTAGATTGAGAGTGAGCCAGGCACTTCCAAGCAGTTGTGGGGTGAGCAGTGATAAGTGGCAGTTAAAGTGTTTCACTCTCGGTTAGCTAATAGGTTGTTATATATGGCAGTTCAGTGATATCTGTACTGTATAAAGTTAAATGTGCCATATGACTTGCTCAGACATATTTTTGTATTTATGTCTTCCAGGGATCATGGCACATCGCAGGAACCCCAGTTACAGTATTGCTGAAGATGACATAATTACTACCAGAATGATTCAGCACTACAGTCTCATGTTCTCACAAACCAGCCAGGACCAGCAGGAACATACTGCAATGTGGCAAGATGTTGTCCGCAGGGTAAATGAAGTAGGCCTGCATAACTGGACATATGAGCAGGTACGCCACAACTGCAGTGATCTTCTCAGACATGTCCATCAGCATGCTGCAGATGTGTGGAGACAACAGCTTGCAACAGAAGGTGGTGTTAATATTCACCCCCCCCCTCACCAGAGTGGAGGAGCTGCTCCTGAGCCTGGGTGGCACCTGCCCAACAACAACAGCAGTAGACATACACCATGATGGAGGTTGAAGCCACCCAGCAAGCACACATGGAGCATGTAGGTAACATGGCATATCTGTAGACTACTGTTATCTGTATTGGTAGATCATGCATATGTGAGATGTGGAGTGTGTCGTTAAAAGAGGTGGAGCCTGTTGTTGTGCAATAATGATCATTTGGAACATAATCTGTAGCCCTGTGAATGTAAACTGTTGTTGTGCTGTAAGTCTGCAAACACGCAGTAGCAATGCCACAGTTCTGGCCACTGACAAACTGTCTCACCTCTATGTATGTCCCTCTGGGGTGACATCAAGGCAGCGGACAGATGCCGGTGAGTGTGTTCTACATTTATTATTGTAAATAAAAAGTGCATGTCATAGTTACGGTGTAGGCCATGTACACATGTAACTCACCTACTCATAATGCATGCTGTGCATGTTTAGTGTAAGGCCACGCACATCTCAATAATGTGATTAGCTGCCTCAAACACATGCAATACCCAGACCATCTCAAACAAGTGTGGCTAGACTAGTGACCACTGGATAGGTACAGTTGATACTCAACATGCACATAACATACACTTCTATGTCATACACAGAGCATTTTAACATGCTACACATAAAGGATTCCCAAATCCTCTGTAAAGACAAACTCCAGTATCCAAAATCTCATCCACACATTACACATAATATACCTGAGGGGTAGAGGCCTATCATGGGGCATTTAAACACTCTGCAACACACTACACATTCATGTCAGGGAATGCTCCTTACTGGCCTCCTTACAAACTCATGTAACAACTGGTTGTGAAATGGTGAATGTAGCCAAGGTAGTACAGTTCTGGTACAGCATGAGTAGTGCTGGTTTGGGAAACATTTATAGCCTTGCGTGACCACATGATGCTTCATGTTGATGGCAAATGGTACTATACCCCATCCAGTTATTATAACCACAGTACTACACATAGCTTTCATTGCTATACACCTCGCTATACACCTTAATGTTGTGTGTGTGCACACATATGCACCTCTAAACAATATGCATACCAATCACCATTTGCACAACTGACACATACATGCCTGTGATACTATTGAGTGGCTAGGTCATATGACACACACTGGGTATGTGTAGGGTTTAAATATGCAGTTGTGTTTTAGCATGCCATGTCATGGATGACACTGGCATGTCCACAATATGATCTACACTCACCATAAGTACCGTACATTGGGTATGTGGCCGAATGGTATTCCATCAATTATCCATGCACCACTGATGATGTTGTGTGAATACTCATCATGCATGTGCTAAAATGTGTCTACAATTATTTGCTAAAGACACAGAGGCTGTGATCAACATTGGATACCTATCTTACAAACAGATACACATCCAGCCATGGTATGTACACCTGTTTGTTATGGTGCACAGTACATTACAGAGTTTTGAATACCTGCACAGCAATGTTGTGTCCATGTATGCATTGTGTTCCAGGGGGAGGCCCATCACCTAATAACAAAACACATGCATCAAAGCCATGTATACTGTTAGTAACAAGGACTGTCTACACTTGCACTGCATGCTGTTGAGCAACACATGTCCTGCATGTTGACATGTGTGATATGACTGTTTTGCGTGTAATACTGTACCCCATCACCTGCTATTGTATATGTTCTGAGATTACTAGTGTTGTGTGTGTCTGCTTTAGGGAGGAGTGTATTTTTGTGTGTGTGCATGTGTGCATGTGTGCATGTGCACATTTGTGTATGTGTGCATGTGTGCATGTGCAAATGTGCACATGTGCGCATGTGCACATGTGCGCATGTGCGAATGTGTGCATGTGTGCATGTGCGCATGTGTACAAGTGTGCATGTGTGCATGTGCACATGTGTGCATGTGGTCTGACATCATGTTCAGGACTTAAAATGTGATTCCTGTTTTCCTCTCACAGGTGCCGAAGTGGGGCTGGTTCAGTACAGCAGGGAACCTGATGTTACTGAGACAGACAGTGGTCATGAGGATAGGTGTGTTGAGGCACAGGCAGGTTTGTCAGGGTCTTTTGTTGGGCCACCAATTGACAGTACACAAGTCCCCACCCCATCCATGCACACAGTCATACTGCCTGTACATCCATCATCACCATTGCCCTTAGCTGAGGGACAGTGTATGGTTGGCACTGGCCAGGACAGTGTGGTATCTATGGCATATGTATCAGGGCATAGGAGCCATAGCCAGATGTCTGGAATGGTACCACATAGGCAGATGCCCAGGGGTACTCATCAGAGTACTGCTGGTCATCATGCCCCTGGCAGACGTGCCACATCTCTTTCTACCACACGCATGTTCCAGGCTGTCATGGAGGCACAGACACAAATGGAGCGGTACACCAGACAGGGACTAAGGGCACAGAGGGCTCATAACACCTCTGTAAATGACAGTATCAGTGACCTAGCAGGTGCCATACATAATTACAGTGAGGTCATTGATAGATGTTGGGGTGAGACATTGGATGTCCTCCACAATGTCATGTCCATGTGTCAGGACAGTGCGGGATGGTTGAGATGTCGACGTGGACGTATGGCAGCAACATCAACAGCTGGAGGTCACCGTGGACATCCAGCAAGTCACTCCCGTAGTGCCAGTACCACCCCCAGCAATGTTGGGGGGGGCTGTCCATAGGCCATCCTAAAAGATCATGTGCACGTGGCTCTGGCCAGTCCCAGCCAGGACTTGGATCCAGTGGACATATGTCAACCTCTTTGGATAGTACCCAGTCTGGATTAGTACTCAATACTGTCTGTAGCACCCCTGCCAGGCACAGCTTCTGTATCCATGGCCAGAGACGGCGATCTGTAAAGCCTGCCAGGTACAGTCTGTAGCTGTCTCACAAATCCCCATATATGTCAGCCACATGGTGGAACTGTGTGCATGCAGACACACACACATAAACCAGAAACCTAGGGGAAACACATACCCGCACACATTACATCAACATTGGCCCATAACAGTACTCATGGCCCTTACACACACACTCACACACACATGTCAATTGTATGGCTCAGTGTAGGCCTCTGGCAAACCAACAACAAACCCTGTGCATATGATGAAACCTGTGCCACCTCCTGTCATCTGTGACATTGATGCAGGAGCAGGCTAACATGGTGCTGATGCACAGGGTGACTTTAATAAAATATAGCAATGGTTGAATGTGTAGCATGTTGTCAGCAGTAAAGTGTAATGATATCCTTGAAGGTGTAACTGAGCAGGCATGATGCATTAAAGTTGTAATTAGCAATGTTGTATTGTTTCCACCAGTGTTTATTCCAATTGTGTTTTGTTTGCCCATGTGCCACTTGGATGATGTGTATAGTTGTGTCACCATGTGTTATACAGTGGACAGTAAGTGTGGGGTGTGTGCAGCACAGGTTTGCAGGTGTACATTTGTGAATATGGTGGAGGTGCACTGTCTGCATGTACGTGCATATTGGACACATGAGCAGGGTGACATGTCCTGTATAGGCCAGTGTTAACACTCCATACTTTCTATTGGTGGCCAGTATGCATTGTACTACACACATTTTGGAACTTGAGTACACATGTGTGTGTATGACATGGGTTGACACTGTGCTGTGGGTGATGCTGCTGTTGCTATCTGTCATTTGTTTACATTACTATGCTTAACACTGTCCCAGCTGCATAATCCTTTATTAATGCACACTGTTCACCTACAGGGTTGCATGGACCGTGCTATCACAAACACAAGAAATTCTCACTTATACAGTAAAAGTGCATTAGTCTCATGGACCCTTGCCATAAACTAAATACATAATAGAAGGTGTGAAGTTGTACCAAAAAAGAGTTACATACCAAGAAAGGATAACCTCTCTGGTTAGTATCATTGGGAAAATACAATCCCTCAATAAACATACAAGGCAAGCTTCAAAATACAAAATGGCAAGGATTCCAAAGACAACACTAAAGTTTTGTTCAGTGTTGTTCATAATCAAAAGGGGAAATCTCAGATCCGGTCACAGTTAATGTAAATGGTCACAAAGTACACTTATCTGACTGACATTACCAATTCCTTGTCAGACAGTTTGAATTTGGAGTTCACCACCCTGTCATTACACAAGAGCCACATTTCCAGACCTGAAGAATGTAAAACCTGATGATTCACAGACACTCTAGTTAAAACATCTCTTTAACAAAGTACACACCACAGTGGCAGTGGTACTGGACAGTGTCCCTGGCTGTGTCATACACAAGCTGACATATGAAGTCACCACTCACCTAAACACTCTGTCCAGATGCAGCCTCTATACAGGTTATATACTTGTGAAACGACACACGGTAATGGCATTCACAGTCCACAAGGGTTGAGCTACAACATCTTCTTCCTGTTCTCTTTTCAGATGCTCCCATTAGAGGTCGCCACAGTACATAATTTCTTCCTGCCCTCTGCATCTTGTGCTATCACACCATCCACCTGCATGTCCTCTCTCACCACAGCCATAAACCTCATCTTAGGCATTCCTCTTTTCCTGTTAACTGGCGGCTTCATCCTTAGCATCTATTTCACAATATATTCTGCATCCCTCCTCAGCACATGTACAAACCAACTTAATCCTGCCTATCTGGCATGGTCTACTAACCTTCAACCTGGCCTGACCCTCTAATATACTTATTCTTAAACCTGTCCACCCTCATTACACCCAGTGCAAATGTTAACATAAATTGATTAAGGGTAGAACTACAACAGGTCTTGGAAACTCTCACACTATAAGCCAGACCAATGTTATCTGCAAGGCTATGGAGCACAGCATTATGGAACTCATTAACAGAGACATTATGAACCTGCAAACACTGCACCATACCCACTTAGGTTCTCTAAAGGCCATATCATGGCTCCTACACCTAGTAGACTTCAAGCCAGTCAACAAGGCTATAGCTCACCAGCAATTCATACCCATCCCACATACTGGTATTATACATAACCTCAACAGACTGACCATAAACGATTGTTAGATGATGGCTTGACAACTGACACACAGATGTAGGACATACAGTAACATTTGCAGCCTCCATGTACTATTATTTGCCAGTAACAAGTGGTATTCACCTGCACTCAGTCCTGGGACCACTCCTGTTTGGCATATTGCTTTCTTAGGTGCAAGCAAACAAAGTAGGGATATGTCTGCCCATGTTTGATGACAATGCATACTGTGGGCTATACTTTATTCTCCAGATGGCACAAACATCCTCCAAAAGGGTATCATACAGACAGATACCTGGTGTCAAACTCATGCTGTAAAGCTATAAGCCAAAGAAAGCATAGTTATCCACTTTTAGAAAACAAAGTATCCCCAGAGTACCACAAAGGTAGTAGCCCCCAAAATGTGGAACATGTACTAATGTATACATAGAGCCATGTGTGAAGTCATCTCTCCTTTGATAATCACGTTACCAAAGGGTTTTGGAAATCCCTCTGTGGAGCACATAAGCAATAAAGGGTTTGCATGCAGATCCACAGATCCACACATATAATGATTAGTCATCATTGCCAGACTTTGTATGCTTTGGAACAGGTTTCAAATATACCTTAAGCATAAACCCTCACTCACACTCTTCAATAGAAACTGTGATGAGTGGATGTGAAACGGAAGACGTAGCCCAGGGATCACTGCAGTGGCTATGCTTGTCACAAGCATACAGAAGTGACCTAAGGTCTGGAAAGTGCCAGCATGCTCTGGCAAAGATAACAGATACATTCATGGAGAAAGCAGAGTACCCACCTATGAAATACTTGAGGTCACATGTATGTATATGGATTTGACCCACAGCTTCCTTACATGTGTAATGCACATACAGTTGTCATTGTGATAAGTCATACACTAGAAAAATCAAAACCCACTCTACATTGCCCAATGGTATCACACACCTGGAGCCCACAAACACAGTCAGCAAGTGTGAGATTCAAGCTCTTTCCTAACTACATTATGATAATGCAGCAATATGCATTTACATGACACGCTATACACATTACTGGGATTTCATCTTTCTGCATGTATATTTGTAGTCCTGATAAATTTTAATAAATGGTTTGTTCTTAACATACTGCAACTTAGGTGCTGCTTTAAAATGCACATCAACAGAATTTGCAAATGATCCTTGCTATCCTCCCAAAAGAGAAGCTGTAGTTTATGCAGCTCACACACTCCTTGCTGCTGTTACAAGACTACTTATACTTGCTGACATCACAGATGTTATTCATCTCTTGCAACATTTAGCAGTGGTTCAGAACTCACTTGACTTAGTACAAAGAATAACAAGAAAAGCAGAACTGAAAAATGCTTTCAACAAGTTTGGAGAAGCTATAGAAACTCTGGATCACTTCGCACTGAAGCGTCAAAAAATGCGCACAATGTTGCTGAGTGATTTTCCTTGAAAAAGCCTGATAATATACGGGTGAAAGCGCTTGGAGTAATTTTGTTTCAATAAAGACTGTTTGTTTCAAAGACCTTTCAGCCGTTGCCAGTAATTTCACCTTGGTTGGGAAAAGTTGGATTAAGTAGCTGCTAATTACGGGTCCTGAACTGCTGGGCTGTGTTTTTTTCATTCTTGTTTTTTTCGTTTGATTTTTTACATCATCAGACTTGACAAAGATAAGTATACCACTTTTAAGGGGTGTGAGTAGTCTCCAAAAGGGTTGCTCTTTTTCAGGAAGACACACACACACACAGTTGGCAAATGCAGTATTCAAACCCCTACCTAGCTACATTATGATATCACAGTAGCATGTATTTACATGACGCGCTACACACATTACTGGAAGTTCATGTTTCCACAGGTATATTTGTAGGATGGTGACATCATGAGACTTGACAAAGATGAGTATACCACTTTTAAGGGGTGTGAGTAGTCTCCAAAAATGTTGTTTTTTCTCAGGAAGACACACACACACAGTCAGCAAGTGCAGATTCAACCCCCTGCGTAATTATATTATGAAACGACAGTAGTATGCATTTACACAATGTACTCTACACATTACTTGGGTTTCACTTTTCCACAGGTATATTTGTAGGATGGTGACATCATCAGACTAGACAAAGATGAGTATACCACTTTTAAGGGGTGTGAGTAGTCTCCAAAAAAGTTGCTTTTTCTCAAGGAAACACATACAATTGGCAAGTGCAGGATTCAAACCCCTACCTAACTACATTATGACATTACAGAAACATGCATTTATACAGTGCGCTATACACATTACTGGGATTGCATTTTTCCTCAGGTGTATTTGTAGGATGGTGACATCATGAGACTTGACAAAGATGAGTATAACAGTTTTAAGGGGTGTGAGTAGTCTCCAAAAAGGCTGCGCCTCCCAAAGGGGGCATATACAGTTGGCAAATGGAGGATTCAAACCCCTATCTAACTACATTATGATACTATAGCAGCACGCATTTACATGATGCACTATACACATTATCAGAATTTCATCTTTCCACAGGTATATTTTTAGGATGGTGACATCATCAGACTTAACAAAGATGATTATACCACTTTTAAGGTGTGTGAGTAGTCTCCCAAAAGGTTACTCTTTCCCAGGAAATACACACACTCAGCAAGTGCAGAATTCAAATCCCTACCCAACTACTTATGATAATGCAACAGTATGCTTTTACACAATGTGCTATACCCATTATTCAAATTTCACCTTTCCACAGGTATATTTGTATGATGGTGTCATCATCAGACTTGACAAAGATGAGTATACCACTTTTAAGGTGTTTGAGTAGTCTCCAAAATGACAGCTCCTCCCCAGGGAGAAACACACACTCACTGCAAGTACAGGATTCAAACCCCTACCCAACAATACTACAGCAGTATGCATTTGCACGACACGCTATGCACATTACTGGATTTTAGTCTTTCCGCAGGTATATTTGTAGGATGGTGACATCATCAGACTTGACAAAGATGAGTTTACCACTTTTAAGGTGTGTGAGTAGTCTCGAAAAAGGTTGATTTTCCTTAGGGAAACAGACACATACACAGTTGGCAAGGGCAGGATTCAAACCCCTACCTAACTGCATTATGATAACGCTGCAGTATATATTTACATGACTCGCGATATACATGACTGGGATTTAGCTTTTCCACAGGTATATTTGTAGGATGGTGACATCATGAGACGACAAAGATGAGTATACCACTTTTAAGGGGTGTGAGTAGTCTCCAAAAAGGTTGCTCTCTCCCCAGGGAGAGACAGACACACACACACACACACACACACACACACACACACACACACACACACACACACACACACACACACGCACAGCTGGCATGTGTGGTGTTCTTAATCCAAACTAAGTACATCTTTACACTTCAGCAAGCAATATGGAGTTACAGGGTGCAAT
Organism: Protopterus annectens; assembly: GCF_019279795.1. Taxonomy (NCBI): domain Eukaryota; kingdom Metazoa; phylum Chordata; order Ceratodontiformes; family Protopteridae; genus Protopterus; species Protopterus annectens. Next base: position 823,157,943 of record NC_056745.1, read on the forward strand.
ACAGACATTACTTGCTGATGGTTTGCACAAAGATTTTTTTCACATTTGCTAACCTCAGTAGGCTTATTATACTAGGTGCATTGTGAGTGTATTTTATGCATAGGCCATGACCATATTATATATGGGTTGATGCACCACATGCTGGCACACACAGGGTCAAACCTTCACCTACATGACACTGCAATATAACCGAAAGATGATAAACTTCAACAATTGGCTGAGCTTCTGGTGTCATTCAAAGGGGATCCAGTCTCTGTCTGCCTGTGATGACATGATAGACAAGCCTTGTTGCTACACTACAGATGGCTTGCACCTGTCGCCCCTATGCTTCTGAATACTGGCCAAGGCTCTTGCTGTCCCCATATTACCTTTTTTAGGCAAGGCTCAAAGGTTCATAGGTTCATAGGTAGGTACTAGGCTATCGGCCCTGGGGCCTATACAAGTCCAGCCAAAAAGGTACCCTGGCTTTTGCCACCCAAGAAATTTATTTTCCTGTGCCACTGTTGAGCACAGACACAGAAGTGATCCCCAGGGTGAATTTCCTATTTCCCATCCAATCATCAAGATTTTTCTTGAAGAGTGCTAATCAGGAGCTTTGTTTGATATAGATAGGTAGTTTATTCTGGAGTATGTGAAGTCTCTGGGACAGGAATCTATCCTTCCAGCATGTTCTCTTTATTGCGGTGACAAGGTTTAGGTCTCTAGAGCATGTAGGTTCATAGGTTCATAGGTTCATAGGTTCATAGGTAGGTACTAGGCTATCGGCCCAAGGGCCTATGCAAGCCTAGCCAACAAGGTTCCCTGGCTTACGCCATCCAAGATAGTTATTTTCCTGTGCCACTGATGAGCAGAGACACAGAAGTAATCCCCGGGGTGTATTTCCTATTCCCCATCCACTCATCAAGATTTTTCTTGAAGAGTGCTAATGAAGAACTTTGCTTGACATAGATGGGTAGCCTGTTCCAGAGTATGGGAAGTCTCTGGGATAGGAATCTATCCCTCCAGCATATCCTGTTTATTGTGGTGACAAGGTTTAGGTCCCTAGAGTGTGTAGCTCGGAGGGATTGGGATTTCTTTAGGTGTAACATATCCACCAGCTCTGGGTTTGACATCACTTTATATGTTAGGCAGAGATCACCTCTGAGTAGGCGATATGCTACGGAGTAAAGCTGGAGTTTTTTGAGGCGGTCAGTGTAGGGCATTTGTTTGAGTCCAGTAATCCTCTTTGTGAGGTACTTCTGTGGCCTTTCCAACTGCTGCAGATGTCTTGTGAGGTACATTCCAAAAGGGGCGTTGTACTCTATAATGGGTCTAATGAGTGATGAGTAGAGGGTAACGATGACCTCTTTTTTCCTGGACGAGAACCCTTTTAAGATGAGGTGTGCCATGTAGAAGGACTTCCTGACTACTGTGGTGATGTGACTATCAAAGGAGAGACTACTGTCCACCTGGGTCCCAAGGTCTCTTATCACGCATTCGGTGTTAAGTAGATTGCTGCCTATGTGGTAGTTCACGGGTACAGAGTTTTTACCAAAGGGGATGACACTGCACTTTTTGGCATTGAGCTTGAGGCCATGGCTCTGACACCAGGCATCTGTCTCAGAGAGGCCCTTCTGTAGGATGTTCACATCATTTGGGGACTTGACTATGGCTCCTAGTTTGCAGTCATCTGTGAACTTCGTTAGCCAGAGGCCTTCTGTGTTAGCCTGTACTTCAGAGAAGTAGATACCAAACAGGAGCAGTCCCAGGACGGAACCCTGTGGTACTCCACTTGTCACTGGTTTGAGGTCAGATTTGGAGTCTGCAACTTTTGCAGTGTGGGTTCTGTCAGTGAGCCAGTTGGCAACCTATCTTGTGACGTAGGGATTTATGCCTAGTTTATTGAGTTTAGCTATAATTCCAGAATGGGGGATGGTGTCGAAAGCCTTGGCGAGGTCAGAGGTAGTTACTAGGCTATCTGCCCAAGGGCATTTATAAGCCTAGCCAGAATGTGTTGGCTTTCGCCTCCCTTTTAAATTAGTTTCCTGGGCCTATGTTTAGCAGGGCCACTGAAGTGATCCCAGGGGTAAATTTACAATTTCCCATCCACTCATCAAGATTCCTCTTGAAGAGAGTCTCTGGCGGGCTCTGCCTAACATCAACTGGGATTCTATTCCAGAGTGAGGGAAGTCTCTGGGACAGGAATCTATCACTCCAGCACATCCTGTTTATTGCTTTGCTGAGGTTTAATTCACTGGAGTGTGTGGCTCTAAGAGATTTGTTTTTCTTGAGGTGGAGCATGTCCATTAATTCCAGGTTGGACATGGCCTTATACGTCAGGCATAGATCACCTCTGAGCAGGCAGTAAGCAACCAAGTAGAGCTGGAGTTTCTTTAGTTGAGCTGCATAGGGCAACTCTTTAAGGCCCATGATCCTCTTGGTGAGGTACTTCTGTGGTCTTACCAGCTGTTGCATGTGCCAATTAAGGTACATACCAAATGGGCATTGTACTCTATTATGGGCCTAATGAGGGATGAGTAGAGGCGCACAATGGCCTCTTTTGATCTAGAGGTGAACCCTTTCCTGATTAGGTAGGCTACATAGAAGGAATATCTAACCACTTTGGCAATGTGATTATCAAAGGAGAGGTTACTATCTACCTGGGTCCCCAGGTCCCTAATTACATTTTCCATACCTAGGGGATTACCACCTATGTGGTAATTCGTGGGCACTTTGTTTTTTTCCATAGGGGATGACTATGCATTTTTTGGCATTCAGCTTGAGGCCATGGTTTTGAAACCAGATATCTGTCTCTTTAAGACCCTTCTGAAGGATATCTGTGTCAGCCAGTGAGTTGATTATGGCCCCCAGTTTGCAGTCATCTGTGAACTTAGTCAGCCATAGTCCTCCTGTGCTTGCCTGTACCTCAGAGAAGTATATACTGAATAGGAGGGGTCCCAGGACCGAGACCTGTGGGATGCCACTTGTGACTGGTTTAGAGTCGGACATGGCACCTGCAACTCTGACCATGTGTGTTCTATCTGTGAGACAGTTGGCCACCCATCTTGTGACACAGGGGTTAAAGTTCAAGCTGGTAAGCTTGTCTATGATGCCAGAGTGGGGAATGGTGTCGAAGGCCTTGGTGAGGTCCAGATAGGCTGTGTGGACTACCTTCCCTTCATCTATGGCCTTGGTAACTGTTTCAAAGAAGTCAGCTAGGTTTAGGAGGCAGGATCTGCCTTTAACAAAGCCAAATTGGGTAGAGTCCAGTGTCTGGAGGTTCTCAATGTCTCTGTTTATGAGTTCCAAGATAATTCGCTCCATAGCTTTGCAGACCAGGCTGATCAGGCTTATAGGGCGATAGTTCCCAGGTTCTGCTGTGGCACCACCTTTGTGGAATGGGATGACTGTTGCTGTGCGCCATTCTTTGGGTACATAGCCTGTGGTAAGACTGAGTCTGAACAGTGAATTTAGGTGAGGGTTTACTTCCTTTTGGAGCTCGTGTAACAGCCTGGGACACCATCTGGTCCCATTGATGCTGTGTTCTTAGCTTTGGAGTGCTGTTTTTACCTGCATGTCTGTGATGTCTGGGGCTCTGCATTCTTCTGGGATGGACACAGGCCCTTTTGGGGGTGGGGGGATGAAGTTTGCACTAAACTTGTCTGACAGGATGTTGGCAATGTCAGTTGGTTCAGTGTATTTTTTGCCATTTTGCAGTAGCTCAAAGCATATCTGAGAGTTGCCACCTAAATGTTTGATATAGCTAAAGAAGGCTTTGTGGGTATCTTTAGATTCCTTGGCAATTTTTCTTTAGAAACTGGCCTTGGATGATTTTATGAGTGATCGTAGTTTCTTGCTAATAATGATCAGTGATGCCTTTCCTTTTTGGAATTTTGCTCTATCATGTAGTAGTTTCCTCCTCTGTTGTATAGCTTATTTATGGCCAAGGACCACCGGACTGGTTTCCTCTTTTTGGAGGAGTGAGTCTTGGTTTTACTCGGGATGGCTCAATCCATGCATCCCTGTAGATGCTCATATAATGCACATGTAAAGGATTCTGCAGATTGGATAGCATTATCCTGTATCAAGGGGGCTTTGAAACTTTCCACTTCAGTCTTGAGAAGTATGAAGTTTGCTTTTGAAAAGTTTTTCACAGTGGTTTCCTTGACTGGGGGTGGGGTCGGGATGTGGATGTCTAGTGTGATTACTTTATGATCTGATCTTATCAGCGAGGGGTTTACCTCTGGTGTGGAACACTGATCCCCCATGTTGGTGATGATCAGGCCCAGTATGTTGTCACCTCTAGTGGGCGTGGTGACCAGCTGTTCCAGGGCTTTTGAGTTTATAAACTCTAGGAAGCATTGGTCAAAGGAGTTTGTACTTGAGTAATTATCCCAGTCAATGTTTGGGTAGTTGAAATCTCCTAATATCATGGTGTTTGGTAGGACCTTTATATTTTTCAGTGTTCTCAGGAATGCTGAGTGTGGGTCCTGAGACAAGGTATGTGATCTGTAGCAGGCTACAATCTGATAAGCCACTTTGCCCACTGTTAGTCGCACTTGGATGGTCTCCAAGGCCTTGTGCTGTGCCACTAACCTGGAGGTGTGGGTATCCTTTATGAAAATGGATACATCCCCTCCTTTTGTATTTTGGTTCAGGTTTTGGGGTCAAAGCTTGGTGAGATTGAGATTTCTTTAAGTGGAGCATGTCCAACAGCTCTGTGTTTGACATAGCTTTGTATGTTAGGCAGAGATCACCTCTAAGTAGGTGATATGCGACAGAGTAAAGCTGGAGTGTTTTGAGACGGTCTGTGTAGGGCATGCATTTGAGGCCACTAATCCTCTTTGTGAGGTATTTCTGTGGGCTTTCCAGTTGTTGTAGATGTCTTGTGAGGTACATACCAAAATGGGCATTGTACTCTATAATGGATCTAATGAGTGATGAGTAGAGGGGAACAATGACCTCTTTTTTTCTGCATGAGAAACCTTTTGTGATGAGGTGTGACACTTAGAAGGATTTCCTGACTACTGTGGTGATGTGATTATCAACGGAGAGTCTACTGACCACCTGTGTCCCAAGGTCTCTTATCACACTTTAAGTGTTAAGTATACTACCGCCTATGTTGTAGTTCATGGGTACAGAGTTTTTACCAAAGGGGATGACAATGCACTTTTTGGCATTGAGCTTGAGGCCATGGCTTTGACACCAGACATCTGTCTCAGTGAGGCCCTTTTATAGGATGTCCACATCGTTAGTAGTTTCGATTACGGCTCCTAGTTTGCAGTCATCTGGAAACTTCATTAGCCAAAGACCTTCTGTTTTAGTCTGTACTTTAGGGAAGTAGATACTAAGCAGGACAGGACACAGGACTGAACCCTGTGGTATTCCACTTGTCACTGGTCTGAAGTCGGACTTGGAGTCTGCTTCTTTCACAGTGTGGGTTCTGTCAGTGAGCCAGTTGGCAACCCATCTTGTGAAATAGGGATTTATACCTAGTTTAGTGAGTTTATCTATAATTCCAGAGTGGGGGATGGTGTTGAAAGCCTTGGCAAGATCTAGATAGGCTGTGTGAACCACCTTACCCTTGTCTACGGCTTTGGTGACTGCTTCGAAGAAGGCTGTCAGGTTTAGGAGACATGATCTGCCTTTTGCAAACCCAAAATGGTTGTGGTCCAGAGTTTAGAGATTACCAATGTCTTCGTTTATAGGTTCCATGATGGCCTTGCATACCAGGCTCCTCAGGCTAATGGGGCGCTAGTTCCCAGGGTCCGTGGTGGCTCCCCCCTTGTGTAGTGGGATAACCGTCACTGTGCGCCATTCAGCAGGCACAAAGCCTGAGGTGAGGCTATGATTGAACCTGGTACTTAGGTGTGGTGCCAGTTCATTCTGCAGTTTGAGTAGAATGCAGCCTGGGATGTTATCTGGTCCCATGGATGCTGTGTTCCTGGCTTTGGAGAGTGGTTTTTACCTGTGCAGCCGTGATTACAGCAACTTTTCATTCTTCTGCTATAGAGATGGGCTCTTTCATGGGTGAGAGGGGGGTAAAGTTAGCACTGATCCTATCTACCAGGATGTTGGCAATATCAGTTGGGTCTGTATATTTAGTGCCATTGTGCTGTAACTGAGCAGATCTGAGTGCTGCCATTGTGATTCTTGACATAGCTATAGAATGCTTTGTGGTTGTCTTTAGAATCAGTGGGGATTTTGTTTTCGTAACTAGCTTTGGAGGATTTTATCAGGGATCACAGCTTCTTACTGAGACTGACCAGGGAGCTCCTCCACTCATGGGTTTTACTCTCTTTTGCAACAGTTTCTTCCTTCTGTTGTGCAGTTTGTTTATGGCAGGCGACCACCAGATTGGATTCCTTTTCTTGGAGGATAGCATCTTGGTTCTGTTTGGGATAGCACGATCCATGCACTCATGTAAGTGCTTATAAAGTGCAATTGTGTAGGATTCAGTAGCTGTAACTGTATTGTCCATCTGCATGGGTGTCCTGAAGTTCACCACTTCTGTCTTAAGAATCATGAAGATGTCTTTGGAGATATTTATTAACATTGTTTCCTTAATGGAGCGGTGGGGGCAGAATGTGGATATGTAGGGTAATTAGCTTATGGTCAGATCGGACCAATGAGGTGTTGACTTCAGGTGTGGAACACTGGTCACTCAGGACAAACCAAACCCTGTAACCAACACAAATAACCACAAAGTGAGCTAAATGCTACTCATTGCCAGAGGTCTCAGCCTCCAGTTGCACACACTCGAGGCACTTCTCAGTATGGAGAATATTGATATCTGTGCAGTAACAGAAACCTAGTTCAAGGCTCCATAGAGCACACCAGCACTACCAGGATACTACTCATTCCATACCTTCCAGCATCAGAACCTGGATCATAACACATAGGGTGGGGATGTATCCATATTCATCAAGGATACCTACACCTCTCTCTACATGCTCTCTACAGGATATGTACCCATAGAATGCTGCACAGCAATGTTCTTCTCACCCCACAGGGGTGGGGCCACAAAAGTCCCTTGGCATCCACACTCTATGAACCTGATCAGTCTGATCTGCAAGGCAATGGAGCCAATCATAATGGAAGTCAACAATAAAGACATTGGGAACCTTCACACAGTTGAGCACACCCAGTTTGGCTTTGTCAAATGCAGATCACAACTCCTGAACTGGGTGGATTTCTTTGAAACAGTTACCCAGGCTACAGATGATTAAAATGAGCTCCACACAGCCTACCTATACCTTGTGAAGACCTTTGACACCATTCCCCAGTCAGGTATCATAGATGAACTCAACAACCTGGGCATGAATCCATACATCACAAGATGGATTGCAAACTGGCTCACAGATAAATCCCACAAATTAAGAGTTGCTGGCTACATGTCAGACTCTACACCAACAACAACTGGTGCCCCCCAGGGTTCAGTCCTGGGGTCCCTCCTGTTTGGTATAGACTTCTCAAAAGTACATGCCAAAACAGGAGGGTTGTGGTTGGCTAAGTTTGTTGGGAACTGTAAATTGTTTGCCATAATAGAGTCCCCGGATAATGCAAATATTCTCTAGAAGGGACTCTATGATACAGATGTGTGGTGTCAGAATCATGGCCTCAAGCTCAATGTGGAAGAATGCATAGTAATCCACTTTGGTGAAAACAAAGTACCCACAAACTACCACATTGGTGTTACCCCCTTAAAACCGACAAGGTAATAAGGGATCTGGGGACACAAGTAGATAGTCATCTTTCCTTTGAAAACCATGTTGCCAAAGTGATTGGGAAATCCTATTTGGCCCACCTAATCAACAAAGGGTTTGCATCAGGATCAAAAGAGGTAGTGGTGGCCCTCTACTCTTAAGTCATCAGTCCCATCATTGAGTACAATGCACCATTTTGGATGTACTCAACTAAGCATATCCAGCAGCTGTAGAGACCACAGAGGTACCTCACCAAGAGAATTACTGGCCTCAAACAGTTGTGTTATGCAACACAACTGGTAAAACTTAATCTGTTCTTCATTGCGTACCACCTACTCAGAGGCACAATCTGCCTAACATACAGAGCCATGTCCAACACATAACTGTTGAACATGCTCCATCTACGGATAACAAAATTGAGTCACACTACACACTCCAGGGATATGAACCTCATCACAACAATGAATACAACATGCTGGTGGGATAGAGTACCATCCCAGACACTTGCCTTACTGTGGAACAGAGTCCCAATGTACATCAGACAGAGCCCCTCACTGACACTCTTCAATAGGAACCTTGATGAGTGGATGGAAACAGACAATTCACGCCAGGCATCACATCAGCAGCCCCACTAGAAAGGGGCTTAGGGTACTAACTATTAGAACTAGGGCTTGGGAGACTACCCAATGGGGTGGCGAAAGCTGCACAAATTGCCTAGGCTAATATATGCCTTCGTGAAGATAGTCTACTACATACCTATGAACCTATGTGACAGGTACATGTCTACAGATAGTAGATGTGTACTTCATTGTACAGTCATGTTGTACATCAGGCACATGGACCACATACACTGTAATGCTTACAGATACTGGTGGCTGTTATGTACAGTGGGCAAGATGTGCACCTCATGTCTTTTGTGCCATTGGGATGTGTGCTGGGTGGGACAGTCCTGGATGGCTCCCTGTCATGGTCATCCTCTTACACACATCTCTGCCCATCCATCTTTGACTTATTATACTGTGTTTCCCCTATATATATATATATATATATATATATATATATATATATATATATATATATATATATATTAGTATGGCCAGAGTGTGCAGCTATCACCACACATGGGGTTAGTTCCCTAGGCCTCTGTGTAGTAGAGCTGATGAAGTGATCCATGGTGTGACAGTTCAGTTTCACATACACTCATCAAGGCTCCTCTGGAAGAGTGTCAGTTAGGGACTCAGCTTAATGTAGGTTGGGAGCCTGTTCCAAAGCAAGGAAAGTCTGTAAGTTAGTAATATATCCCTCCAACATGTTCTATTTATTGTCGTGATGATGATATCCCTAGACCATGTGGCACAGTGAGCTTGGGTTTACTTCAGATAGCGCATGTACATCAGTTCTGCATTGGACATGGACCTGTCTGTTGGGCAGAGATCACCTGAGTAGACAGTATGCAACAGAGTACAGAGTGAGTTAAATTCAGTCTTGTTTCATGGGGCAACAGTTTGAGGCCAGTAATCCTCTTGTCGAAGTACTTCAATGGACTTTCCAGCTGCTGAAGGTGCCTAGTCAGATTCATCGCAAGTGTGCCGTGATACTCTCTGATGGGTCTGATGACTGATAAGTAGAGGGAACCTCCTTTGACCTACATGCAAAGACCTTGGCAATTTGTGGGAACACATAGCATGATTTTTTAACCACTTTGTGAATGTGTTTCTGGAAGTAGAGATGACTATCCACATGTGTCCATAGATCCCTTATTATTACCTCCATATTTAGGGTGTTGGCACCTATGTGGTATTTGTATGACTGTAGCTCGAGGCCATAATTTTGACACCACATCTGTCTGACTGAGACCCTTTTTAAGGATGTCTCTGTTGTCCAAAACATCGATTATGACAACCTTTTTGCAGTCATCCACAAACTTTGCTAAACATAGCCCTCGTGTGTTTGACTGTATTTCTGAAAAGTATACACCAGACAGGAGGGGTCCCAGGACTGAGCCATGGGGGACAGCAGTTGTTACCAGCTTGAACAGGAGACCACAATTCTTACCTTGTGGGATCTATCTGTGCCCCAGCTGGCAATCCATCAGATGATATACGTGTTTATGCACAGGTTGTTGATTTTGTGGATACGACATGTGTGTGGAATGTTGGAAAAGGGCTTTTCAAGGTCTATGTAGGCCATGTGGAGCTCATTTCATTGATGTATGGCCTGGGTGACTACCTTAAAAACTGTCTAGCAGGTTTAGGAACCATGATCTTCCCATGACCAAACCAAAATGGGTAGGGTTGGGTGTTTGTTGGCTCCCAATCGCTCTGTTTATGAGCTCCATAATGACGGACTCCATGGCCTTGCAGATCAGGATTATTAGGCTTATAAGGCTATAGTTCCCATGGTCTGTTGTGCACTAACAGTAGTGGAGTGTGCCAAAAATTGCTGTAACCCATTCAACAGTTTCATATCGTGTACAGAGGGTGAGTCTCAACAGACTGTTCAGGTGCAAGGTCTGTTTGTTTTAGAGTTCACATATGACACAGCCAGGGAAACCATGTCATCCCATGTTTTTAGGTTTGGATAGAGCTGTTTAACCAGTGTATATGTGATTTCTGGGTTTTCACAATCTCCAGGTATGGTAATGGGCCCTTTTGTCAGTGAGAGGGGGTAAATATGTATGAACCTGTCTGACAAGATGTTGGCAATGTCAGTCATGTACATGTATTAATTTACATTTTGCACTGACTCAGAACATATATGAGTTTACATTGAGTGCTCATTGTTTCTTGATGATACTGATCAGAGATTTATTGATCTTTACATTTTCACTTTCCTTGACCAACTTAAGTACTTGTAGTACATAGTTTGATTATGACAGGGGTCCAATATATTATATGGGTCTGTTTTCATATCACTGTGTGCATAAGGCATGGTGAATAGTGACATGTGTCTGGAGTAAGAACTGCAACTGCCAGATATGTGTGTCCCACTGCTGTACTCAGACATGACCTAAGTGTGTGAGCATGCCTAGTATGACCTTCCAGTATGTTGTTGACTGACATTTGCTTCATTTGTTTGTGTGTGAGCATGCCCAGTATGACCTTTCAGTATGTTGTTGACTGACATTTGCTTTGTTTGTTTAAGTGTGTGAGCAAATTCAGTATGACCTTTCAGTATGTTGCTGACTGAAATTTGCTAAATTTGTGTTTAAGTGTGTGAGCATGCCCACTATGGGCATATATACTATGTGTGTAAAAAATCAAGTTGGTTTTAACTTCAGGGCTCACCTTTGTGTTGTACATTGACAGGAAGCATGCTGTGCCTGCAGGGCTTCCATGAGTCAATTTGCATAGACTTATCAACATTTCTACATACAGGGGGACAGCTATTATTTGTACATTTCTACCCGAGGGGCACACCTGATTGTTACTGTGGGTGCACATTGGATGAGGGGTAAACCTGACACTTATACACATTTGCTAGGCCTGCACTGCTATGTCAGGTACTCCATTTCAGTCTGTACTGTTGCCTATTGTACTGGCTTGAGGCATACCACTGTACTACAGACCTTAGCTTCAAAATTACACGCATATTAGTCTGTGACTTCATAGCCTACCCAACCCACATCACACTGCCTGGCCTGCTGTTATCTGCCTGCATAGGCCTGGGGGGACGTTACTCATATGCCTCTTCAGAGGGCATGATACAGCATTTGTTTGTGTTTGCATTTGTCTACAATTGTCCTGCTGGCTGTGACTGTTAGGTATGTTACCCCCCCCCCCCCAACTGGTATGTGTGAGTGACTTAAGTTGTGCCTGTGCCAGTGAAATGCTGTCATGGCTTAGTGGTTCAGTACTGTGACTACAGTGCAAAGTATCCTGAGTTTGAGCCCTGTCACTGCTTTTATTTTCCTGCTGGGCAGACCTGACTGAGTATGGAACAGTAAAGCAGGTGTGAGTATGTTTACTCGACTTTGCCCGACTTTGCCCAACTTTGCCCAACATTGCCTGACTTTGCCCGACGTTGCACTGGTTAGTGTGGTGTGCAGCTATGTGCAATTGTATTTAAATATGCTCAATACTGGTAAAATTTGCTTAGCAGTGCTTTATATTGCTTAAAATAGGGACTCATGTATCAAGTGATGCTGCAGGGCTGCCTATGTCGGATGCACATATTACACTCTCTATACATGTTTGCAAACAGGTTGTGTCAAGTTTGGCATCCTTTTTACTGTATGTGTGAGTCAAAGAGAGGTGTCATTTCCAGGGTTCCTACTGAGTCAGTGTATGTGCTATGCATTGCCTCTTTGCCAAGGCCAGGGCATACTGGGTATGCCTCCTTCTACCTACTGGGGCATGCTCAGGTTGTTTTTCCTCTGAGTTACGCTATGCCTGTGCAGGCCTTGGCAATGGTGGGGGGCTTTTCACCCTGCCCCATGTTGTTCCTGCTGCAGCTTGTTTCCACAGGATCATATTGTGTAGCATGGCACATACCATGACAATTTGGGTACATGTAGTTGGTGAGTACTGCAAGGCTCCACCAAATGTGTCCAGGCACCAGAACCGTGACCTGAGCATCCCAAACACATGCTCAAATATGTTTCTTGTTTGTGCGTGTGCCTCATTATGGAGTTCTTGTTTGGGTGTGTGTGCATTTCTGATGGGTATCCTCAGCCACAGCTCCAGTGCATATCCAGCATCCCCCACTAGGTGACCATCAGGGATGTCCCCACTGGCAAATCTCTGGTACAGCTGCGTCAGATGCCAGATGTGGGAATCGTGATAACTTCCAGGGCAGCCAGCACACACATTCATTATTATGCCCTGGGCATCGCACACAACCTGGCAGTTGATGGATGGGAAGCCCTTGCAGTTGATCTAGACCCTACCCCGCTCACCGGGTGGTGCTTTGATGTGTATGTGCATGCAGTCTATTGCACCCACTACCTCAGGGTATTCTGCTATTTGGTGTAAAAGATACATATTGCTGGCCAATGCCTCACGGGAATTGGGAAAATATACATGCTCACAGACATGTGCTGACATGGCATCCAGGAACTGGTGCAGTACCCTGGATGCTGATGCCTGTGAAATCCCCATCATATCACCAGTTGGTCTCTGGAAGGTACCTGTAGCTAGTATTCTTAGGCCAACACATACCTTGGTATCCACTGGGATGGGTTCCCCTCTGTTGGTTCTGTGTGTGAGGCGTGGCTGGCACAGCTCAACAATTAGCTGCAGGGGGTCTCTGTCCACCCTATAGCGCTCCACTATTTCCAGCTCATGTAGCCCCTGGTAGGTTACCCTGGGTCTGTACACTCTTCTCCGTCTCCTCACTGTGGGTTGCTCAGCAGCATTCACAACATCGCCATCCTCAGCACCTTGCACATGTTGGTTTATGATAGCAAGAGCAGCCCCTAACATTTTGTCTGACTTTAGAGTTTTTAAGCTTTCCCTCTTTGTATACTGCAGTGTTGCAGAGTTCTTGGGAAAAAACAGGGAAGAATTCTGTTTGCAGAGTTTAAAGTGCTGGGCTGGGCTGGGCTAGTCTGCTGCTTGTGTAATTGGCTGATTTTGATATATTTCACCTGGCAGCTCTGCTAGTTCTCCTTGGTTAACTTCTTACTACTTCTTTTCCTTCCTTTTCCCTTTCTGTTTCCTCCCAGGGCAGCGCCGTGCAAACGAGCGCACACGAGTGCACAAGTGCACACACATGCACACATGCTGTGTGCACGTTTGCAAGAAATTTCAGATATATTCACGGCGTACATCTTTGGCTTCTGGTTTTCAAAAAGGACAACTATAGACACGCCTCTTGCAATCCTGAGCAACTCAGGGTAAACACAAGACACTGTGCTCCAATAAGCTTACAGCCTTTCTGACACATCCCCTAATGATGTTACCTATTTTCTACTCTACTACTCACCTACTCCTACACTTACACTCTTGGGACATGGCTCACATGCTGGGGAAAATTATCATCATTTGCATAGGATTGCCTACTAATGCATGGCTACATCTCTCACACTGAGCCCCCCCCCTTAGCAACCAGTACTCAGTGGTCATGTTGCCTTCAGTCTGCCATTCACCTGCATGGCAGGATAAGCTTTTTAGTAAAAATGGCTATTTTTGTCTATTTTTTAATTATTTTCTTGTTTTTTAAAGCGCCGCACATTTGTGTGGTGCTGCACTATGCTTAAACATCGGAGATTGGGGAAAAAAGTTAGATTTTAATAATTTTAAACATTTATTAATGCCAATGGCCTTATATTTATATGGCCTTATATTTGGCCATTGGCATGCTTCCTCAACTGTATGCATCCTTTATTTGGAGCTGTCATAGCTCCGTTTAGCTATTTGCATAACGGTACTCTGTTACCAACTGAATATATTTCTGCAGATAACACTAATCTTCCAGAGACAGGTTAGTGTTTCCTGGATTGCAAATTTACCTCATTTGAATAGCTTTCAGCAGCAAATGAGGCAATTTGCATACCATGATGCTGTCCGTGCAAGAGTAGCTTTAGCAGCTCTCGTGCACGCCCCTGCTGGCTGCACCTGGATCGCACGGCAGACATATTGCCTCTGTGAGCTCCTGCACTCTTCTTGCACTCTGTGCAAGCTTTTGTAAATTCGGCCTGGTGTCTTCCCAAGGAGTCCTTTTAACTTTATTTATTATTTATTTATTTTACATTTGTTAACCAGGCTAGTCTAGCTGGATATATGTCCATTTTCAGTAGAGGCCCGGGGAGAAAAGCTCCAAGCATGAACAGTGACAAAGTTAACAATATATAGAAACATAAAGGATTACAGTACAGTCTAGTATTAGTCTTAAAAGGAGTAATAATGATACATTTTTGAACTACAACAGTTAACAATTTATAGAAACATACATGACTATAGTAGAAAGTAGAATTAGTCTAAAAGGAGTAATAATAATACATTTTAAATTATAGCAGGTTTAATTGAGATTCTACTAACTAATTATTCAATACACAGTAGAAGGCATGTGCAAGTCTCAGGTAGGGAAGAGAGCACAAGTGTTATTCTCATCATTCAAAGAAAGAGAAGTAACTTGTATTGGAGACTTAGGTTTAAGGAGTAGGAAAAGGGGTAAGTAAAAGAGTAAAGACAGATCTCAGTCTGGATTAGTGCATGGACAAAGCCAATGAGTTTTTAGATGTTCTTTAAGATGTTTTTCAAAAAGAGAAGTAGAAGCAAGGGTAGATAATTCTGAGGGAAGCTGGTTCCAGATTTTTCCTGCAGTGTTTGAAAAGAGTGAATCCCCTGCTTTGTTATTAGCTTTATCTGAGGAAACTAGAAGCTTATTAGCAGAGCGTAGTGTGGTTAGATTTGTATATGGTGTAATTAGATTAGTAAGGATATGGGTGTTGTTAGGGTGGTATAGGATCTTTTGCGTAATGAGTAATTGTTGACAGAGTATATGGTTTTTCAATTCTAGCCATCCTAGTTGTTTGAGGTTTAGGCAGTGATGAGTTTTAAAGGGGGAGCTTGTGATGATTCTAGCTATGCTATTATAACAGGTGGAGAGTTTTGAAAGGTTATTTTTGGAGAGGTTAGTATATATAACAGAGGCATAGAAAAGGGTAGAAATGAGGTGGGTTTGGGCAATAGTTTTCTTAGCAGAATGGGTAAGGAAGGCTTTGCTTCTATAGAGGGTACCACGTTTTTTATTAACAGACTTTATAGTGGAGTTGATGTGTTCATCATAGCTGAGACGATTATCAATAGTTACACCTAGAAGGCGGGTTGTAGTATCTGGGGTAATGTTAGTACTGTTGTTAGAGGTTATAGAGAAGAATGGAGTAGGTGATTTGTGAGTAGGAGTAAAAAGCAGTAATTTAGTTTTTTTTGGATTTAGGAGGAGGAGGCAATGTTGCATAAACCAGTTTTCAACATTTTGAAAAACAGTTTGGGTAAGGGAGTGGAGAGTGGCTATATTCTTGGTGGTACAGATTAAGGTGGAGTCATCAGCATATTGAATACATGTGGCTTGAGGTATGTTGTTGTGTAGATTGTTAATAAATAAAGAAAAGAGAAGGGGACCTAGGATAGAGCCCTGGGGTACTCCAATATTAACTGGTAGGAGCGAAGACAAATTGTTTTGCTAAAGTACTGCTTGCTGTCTATTTTCCAGATAAGACCTAAACCATTGTATAGCTTGAGGGTTGAGAGAATGGGCATTTAGTTTGTCTAGTAGTAAGTTATGGTTAACCATATCAAAGGCTTTAGACAGGTCAATAAATAGAGCAGAGGAAAATGAGTTATTGTTACGATTTTTATTTATGGAATCTGTAAAGGATAAGGGGGCAGTTGATGTGCTATGGAATGGTCTAAAGCCATGTTGGCAGTTTGCAAGTAGGTTATTTTGTAGTAAGTGGTTAAGTAATTGTTTGTGAACACATTTTTCCATGATCTTAGCTAAAGGGGAAAATAAGGCAATAGGGCGATAGTTTGAAAGCTCAGTTGAAGGACGACCTTTGTGTAGTGGGATAATATGGGATATCTACCATAGAGCAGGGATTTTGCCATCCAAAATAGTTCTGTTGATAATGATGGAG
This sequence comes from Protopterus annectens, assembly GCF_019279795.1. Taxonomy (NCBI): domain Eukaryota; kingdom Metazoa; phylum Chordata; order Ceratodontiformes; family Protopteridae; genus Protopterus; species Protopterus annectens. The sequence continues at coordinate 823,174,209 of NC_056745.1, forward strand.
ATGGGATATGCTATGGCTTTTGCGGCTATTTGTAGGAATTCAGATGGGAGACGGTCAGCAGAAGTGGTGCAAGGTTTCAGTTTTTGAAGTAGCTTACAGATGAGGGATGTAGATACAGGTTGCATCTGAAAGGTAGGTAGTAAACTATTGCTGGTGTTAGTTTGGGAAGTGGTGAAAGGTGGTAAAGAATTAGCCAAGGTTAGAATGGCTTCGGTAAAGTAGTTATTAAAGGCATCAGGGATCTGGGTGGAGTTATTATGGTTGAAGCCAGTTGGGTCTGGAGTAGTGGTGTTGCCTGGCTGAAGGAGTTTATTTATTCCTGACCAAAACCTTTGAGGAGTTTGTTGGTTGGTTTGTTGTAGTTGAAGGTAGAAATATTTTTTATCTCTAAGAATATCCTTCTTGGTGGCATTTCTTAGCTGTTTATAGTGAAGGTGGTTTGTTGGGCATTTGGTAGCTCTCCATTTTGCCCAGATTTTATTTCTAAGGAGTATCTTCTGCCTGGTTTGTTTTGTGAGCCATGGGGCAGATTTGGTTTTTATTCTAGTAGTGCAATAAGGAGCATGGCAGTCAAGTATTTGAAGAACGTTAGTATTAAAGTAAGTAACGGATTCATCAAGTTCTAGATGAGTTAGTGGTGATCAGTCACATGCTTGCAACTCAGTTAGGAAGCTGTCAGGATTAAAGAATCATTTTGAGCGCGAGGTTTTGATGTTATGAGTGTTTGGAAGATGGACTTTTTGTCTAATAATGTAGGTAAGCATGTGGTCGCTAATGTCATTTGGAAGGGTTCCTGGAGTATAAGTTTCAGGGTGGCTATTAATAAGGATCCAATCCAGAGTAGTTTCCTTGTTACTAGGTTTGTGGATTCTTGTAGGAGTTGTTATTGTGTGAAACCAAAGAGGTTTATGTGATTGGTAGGATTCATAGAACTGCAAATGGACCAGTCTATGTTAAAGTCACCAAGCACAATGGTCTCCTGGGGTAGTTGGGTAGAGAGGTGATTGAGTAGGTTCTCAAGAGTACTGGTATTATTACCTGGGTGTAGATACATACAGAGTAGGTAGATAGATTTGGAATTATTGATTTGGGGTTTGGCAGTTAGGATTTCAGAACTGGTGGCAAATGATGGAAGCTCATTAATGGGGGAAATTTGGAGGTTAGATTTATAGAGAATGGCTATACCTCCACCTTTTTTGTTTTTTTGGTCATTTCTAAGGATGTTATAGCCTGGAGGGGTAATTTCCTGATCTAGAGTAGATGGTTTAAGCCAAGTTTCCGTAAGACATAGTATGTCAAATGAGTGTACATCAAGGAGAGCAAGTAGATGGGAAATTTTATTGTTAACGCTTCTAATGTTAAGGTGGCCTATGAAGAGGGAGTTGCAAGGTTTTGTTAGTGTAGAGACTGTAGGTAATGTTAAATTGATTGGGTTGTTGGTATAGTTATTATTGGGGCCAGGATTTGGATGAATATCACCGTCTAGGAGGGGGTGTTGCTGGGAGTGTTGTAGAGATTTAAGGAGCTTAAAGTGGTTATTAAGAGTCTTTTTGGAAGAGAAATAGGTAATGTGGTTTGCTCTGTGGAATTTTGGTAGCATATAGTTGGACTTACAGGTTATGTTGCTGTGGTTAAGGGAGAAGATGAAAGAGGGTGTTAGTGTTTGAGGAATGTAATGGTTTTGTTCAGGGAGAGAAATATATTCAAAGCAGGTGAGTAAGTAAGGTATGGTAAGGCAGGCCAATGTGGTGGTTAAGAGTAGTATGTTTAAGAGGATATGTTTATTTGATGGTGCCATGGTAAAAAGTAATTTTAAGTAGGGATAAGAGAGTATAAATAGGTGTTGTAGAAAGAAGAAGGGAGTTATGGCAGGGATAGAGCAGGGTACAAAACAATGAGGGAAGAGATTAGAAGAGATTGAAAATGAGGTAAAGTTGGGAAGGAAAGTAGTGTAGAGGATAGATAGTAATGGTTGGGGGTGGTAAATAAGGAAATTGGGTAGTTCTAGTTAGTAGAGTGAGATAGGGGAGTGGCCTGGAGATGGAGAGGTGAGTGATAGGATAAGAAGGAAGGGGGGAGTGGTTAGTGAAGTATAAGTCTAGGACCTCTGGGGGTGGGTGGGAATTGGGAGTAGGGTAGGGGAGCGGAATGAGCCCGCAGGGCGAACGGAGCGGGTAGAAACAGGCAAGTTGCAGAGCAGCTGGAGGAGAAACAATCAGTCAGCAGAGCTGAATACTGAAGGTAAGTGAAGTAAACCTGAAGTGGGAAGGAGCAGGGATAAGTATGGAGTGTCTAAGAAAACAGGGAAGTGTAGCAAGTTAGAATAAAGGGTTCAGTGTGAAGTAACAGAGTAGTTCTAGGTCAGATCAGTATAGTGTAAAGCAAACAGGATAAAAAAGGGGTGAGCAGGAGAATTAATAGAAGGGACAGGAGTGCCCCCTACTGAGCAAAGCTAGAATTACAAGCAGTTGCAGTATGGGGGAAGGATTTAGTTCTAGTTAAGGGAGGGAGAAAAGCTAGTAAAAGAGGTAGTAAGAGGTGGTAAAGGTGTTTAGTGTACAAGGTAGCTAGTATGGGGGGGGCTGCTGGACGACCTGGCTCAGGGTGAGCTTTGAACCCCTGAAGCAACAGTGGACAGTGGCAAGTTTTACAGGTAGGACACAGATAACATACTTTCTTAAATCCTTGAAGGTGGGAGCTGGGAGTAGAGGCTGAGAGAGAAAGCCACGGCTATTTGTTGGTCGGATCCTTTGTCACCAGTTAGGTAGGTTCTCAGAAAGATGTGGTCTGGAACAGCACAGTGAAGAGCAGGGTACTTGTAGGAGAGAGAGAGAGACAACAGTGGTGGTAAGTAACAAGAAGCTAATAACAAAATATGATATTAGGACAATAGTTATAACAGTTCATCAACTTCTCATCAACTTCTCAAAAGTGATAAGGATATGCCAGTTACTCTTGATCACATCGCAGACAATGTTAACATCATTTGAATAAGTTAAGCAAAATCTCACTTTATTATCAGGATTAGAGGCAGAAGTTGTGGGTTCATTCCTATTAGAAAAATAAGGTCTCAGAGTCTCCCTTGTAACTAATCACATCCATTTGTGCCAATTCTGTCTCTCTTTCAGAATACTCTTCTGAAAGAAATTCCTTCTTCTGTATGGCAGAAGACTTCAACATAGCATCGTCTTTCTCATTTAATCTTGCAAGTCTATAGAACTGACCCTTCACTATATTTCTATGTACATAGGGTGCATACTCTGTGTAGAACGTTTGTTCTCTTGCAGGGATTTCTATACAATTTAGTAGTCAAAGCTGTGGTGCTTTTAATAATACTGACATCCAAAAAAATCAGTGCATGCCATACCTCTCAATCTCTTACAGCAGGAAATCTGGACAAAACCATAAATAATGGGGGACAAAGTAACAAAAATAGGGGCACGTTTTAAATATTGCTCTTACAAACTTGGAAAGTTGATAGAATAACAAGTTTTGCATTAGCATGCATTTTCTGAAGAGTATAAAGTATAATACTGAAATGTCTGTCATTATTTTCTGACTTCAACTGTCAATGATTTGCCAGAAAACCACAATTGTATGAAAAAAGACCAAAAATATGAGGCAAAAATCTGGACATTCTGCAAAACTCTGTGCAGTTCAGAGGTATGATGCTGGTCTGTGAATAATGATATGCAAACTTCCAAAAATCAGTTCTACTGTGTAAATATTCTATAAAATCATGTAAAAGATCCACTGAACTAGTCCATACAAAAAAGATGTCATCAACAAAACAGGTATATAGAGATATAAATTTATAATAATTATTTTCAGTTAGCACAGAGAGACTCCCAATGGGCCACAACTAAATTGGCATAGCTATCAGCACACATAGTGCCCATAGCAACCCCCACCTTCTACATTTCCTGTAAGATTACATCAAGCAGAATACAAAGTAAATGAATCCTCCTGGTATCATATTCTGAATATTTGAACAGAAAGGATCTAATAAAATCCACACCTTGACCATTAGGAATTACTGTGAACAGCGATGCAAAAATCATAGTCACTAATATATAGTCAGACCCCACAAAGTTGTTAGACCAGTAAAATAACAGCGATAGAAAATGTTTCATATCCCTTAAAGTACTAATGGTGTTGTCAACCACAGGACATAAATTGTTCTTCACAAAAATAGAAAGTGGCTCAGTGACCCAATCTTGACCAGACACAATAGGTCATATTGGTGGGTCACTGAGCAATTTGTGCACCTTAGGATGTCCATACATTATCGGTATAGTGGGGAACTCAACCATAAAGTATTCATAAAGATCTTTAATGAGAGTCACTTCCATAAGTAGTTCATATTGAACCATTTAAACATGATCAGTCAGTTCATTTATATCAGCTGATTCAAGTACACAGTATGTAGAGACATCACTTAACATGCAGTTCATGTTGTCATGGTACCTAGAAATACCCACCCTTATCTGGTAGGTGGATTTGTAGCTGGTCTAACAACATTATCTCATTAACAGCATGAAATTCAGAGTCAGACAAATTATGAAAAGACCTTCTGTGTTTTCGAACTAGGGCCTCTCTTATATCACATTCACATATCTTCAAAAAAGCATTTGGCAAAGGTGTATTGGCAGGAATAAACTGGCTCAGTCTTCTAAACAGTGTGCCTTGAAATGGCACATTACCGTAAAAGAACTTTAAAGATATGTTCCTAACAAAGAGCCTCAGGTCAGTAAGAACGTCGCTTAACACAGATCATCTCCCTGGTATAAATTAAAGCCCTTTATTCAAAATACTAAGTTGTTCATCTGTCAAGGTAATGGAAGAGATATTAAAAATCAAGTCAAGGAAACTTTGCTCTGAACTGTAATCCCAGATTCACTGGACTGGACCTTGTGTTCTCTTCTAGCCCATTCTGTTGCCGCTGGTTGACCGCTCTCTTTTCTCCGGTCTTTTCCCTTTCCCCAGTTCTGGTAACTGGAGGTCTAAAAGGAGGGGCGGATCTTCAAATTCATGTCTTTGCATACACACTATGTGCCATCCCTAGTCAACCCATTCAAAACACTCAATGAAGATGAAGCCAAAGGGGCCATACTATTCTGAGATAAATTAGACTTATCAGACATTACATTATTAGTGGAGGCAACCTTATGTAGGCTTACTCTAGTGAAATATGTTTTGATGAATGATCCTACTTATTTATTTGTCTTTTTAGTTTTGGAATTGGTTCCTTATAATATAAGAGGAGGTGATATTAGAACTAGGACTAGGTGTGCAGAGACCAAGTGCATCTTGGAGCTGCAAGCTGATTCCTATAAAGGCTTGAATGGTAGTGTAGCTTTAAGACCTATTTTAAGGTCACATGCTCTACCACGTTAAGGTTTGCTACATTGTTTTACTGGTGTTTTTTGTTATGTAACAGATCTGATGAAGTGCCAGTGAGAGGTGTGAAAATGCTCATCTTTCATTCCTACTTGTTTTTTGTTTTATTAAACTGATTCTGTGTTTGCCGTGCTCACTGGATTTTTATTTTCTTTACATATTTGTTTTTGGTTGATCTAGTCTTATTTTCCAAGTTTATTGTTTTTATTTCAATTTCTTTCTGTTGCTGAAAAATCACCTGACCAATAGAACATTGCTAACACTCTTTCTGTCTTCCTAGTTTTTTTTCCATACACTGCTTTCTTTCCACTATGTTATTGTGAACTAGGTTTAACACCAAAACTGATTTAGTATGCTGTCTCCCTGTTTTGTCTGCCTAGCAAAAGAAGTCAAAATATCACTATGGAATAGCAGGGGTCTGGATCACCAACATCTAAAGTCTTTCCAGTTTCTCTGAATGTAGAATATTTTCACTGTGGCTGACTCATTTTTAGGAAAACCCCTTTCAGATGCTAGGATAGCATTATGTTCATCATCATTTGCATTCACCTTCTTTAGGAAGAGGTAGGTAGAGGCATTCATGCTGAATTAGAAATGTCTGCAGGTGGAGTCCTGTTTTCCACCAGATATTTATGCTTTCTGGATCAGTGGTACATGGTGATGCAATGCAGAATTATTGTGCTGAAGTGGTTTTTCACTTTCAATTTAGGGTCAAGTTTTAATTGGTTTCCTGTATGAAGTGTAGCTAGAGTGAAGTCAATGGAATATGTTAGAGTTTTGGGGTGCAATCAGCAAGAGCCAATAATTCTTCAGTGCATTACCGGTATTCAGAAATGAATGCAGGTATTTCATTTGTGGTGAGAAATAAAGCACTTTAGTGGTTCATGTGTGGGATAAACTTCACCAGCTCTGCTGCTTTTTTTTTGCTCTTCAGGTCTGTGGAGATGAGTATTTTTTTCTTTTTTTTTCTGCCCGACTTAAAATAAAGACATTGAGGGGTGGCAGCAGATCGAGGGATGGCACCAGGTACAAGAATTCCTAGCTACCTCTGGTTTCCTGTATGCACTGTTGTAAAGTCTGAGACTAGTAACTGGATAACTGGTTTCCTAACACCTTTAAATAGAGCTTCAATAGCTTTTTCAGTGTTCCAATGTGGTGCATCACATGTATCCGGATCATTATTAACCCGTTCACTGTCACAGTGTTTCCTTAATACATGCATAGGGCATAAATGATTCACAAGTTATATTAGAACCAGAAATAAACCTCTCATTGCCAGATGGTTTTCCCTTGTATGCACACAAGTTACCAGTGACAAGCAAACAATATTCTAAGGTACCTAGAGTTGAAACTTTATAAGTTCATAGTTTCAAATGAAAGTACTAGACAATTAGTCCAGAGACCATTACAAGCCTACCCAGTAAACTATATTCAAAGTTCCATCTATCCTCAATCAAGGCAACACAAAGTAGATTAGGAAAACATTTGAGGCTATCCTTCTAGTTATCTAGGTTCACCTTGATGGTGGCCTGTGTGTTACTCTGCTTGATATGCAGTGGTGGGGGGTGTGTTGGGATATGAATCTGCAGCACCAGTGTGCCTTATTTATCTGCTAATGATGGCTTAAGTAATTTCACTGGGTATCTGCAGACTGAACAACATATGGATTTGTATACAGATTTAGAAGTCTGTCAGTAATAGCTGCTTGGGAAATATAATCAAAGACCTTGGCCAGGTCCAGACACATCGTATATACAACACAATCACCATCCACTACTTTGTTGACTTTTTCAAAGTAATTAACAAAGTTAAAGAGGCAGACTTGCACTTGAGAAAGCCAAATTGATGAGCTTCCAGGGAAACAGATTTTTTAATATGTTATGTGACTGGGTCACCTTTGTATGAAGTATAACAATTGGTGTCTGACAGGCTTTGGGAATGTAACCAGAAGAGAAATTTAGGTGTTGAGAGGTTATGTAATGGTTCAAGCAGTCCATATTTCTTACTGATAATTAGGTTACCTAGTGTATTATCTTAGCAATGAAGATTGAAATGTCTTGTTACACAGTAATTATAGCAGGTGGCTAGGACTATTGAGCTTGTGGGGCAGTTATACCTGTTATGTATAGTAAAATTTTGCATTAAATTAGTCATCTAGGATACTAGTTATTTCCTTTCAGTCAGGATGGACCATTTTATTGTGGATGAACTCTGAACATTACTAGTTGATAGTTCTCAAATTTCTGACATAGTTAAAGAAAGTTGTACAGCTATGCTTGGTTTCATTGCTTATTTGTAGTTGATATTCAACTTGGTTTTCCCAATGGTATGGTTAAGCCTGGTTTCAATTAAGTGTACTCTTAGTAGCCAGTGTAGACAAATCAGCTTCCACTCACACTGCGTGAAAGTGCTGAAGAAGGTGGCTGATGAATGAATACAAAGAGAAGTAGAAAGTAAGATGGGAGATAGGTAGTTCAGATACAGATTAGGTTACAGCACAACCAACCCAAGACTTGCAGCAAAACATACAGTGGAAAATA
>NC_056745.1:823187148-823224648 GCF_019279795.1 Protopterus annectens
TCTATCAGTTAGCCAGTTTGCAACCCACCTGGGTTGGGAGGGTGGCCTAATGGTTAAGATGTTTGCCTTACAAACACAAGGTACAGGGTTTGAATCTCACAGGGGATAATTGGCTAGGCTTAAAATGGCTCGCAAGGGCAGTTAGCCTAGTACTAATCTATGAACCTATGAACCTATGAATATGTGGGCTGATACCCAGCTGGGTGAGTTTATCAATGATATCTGAGTGGGGGAGTGTGTCAAAGGCCTTGCCTATGTCTAGGTAGTCCATGTGCACAAATTTGCCCTCTTCTAGGGCTTTGGTGACTGTCTGAAAGAAGTCCACCAAATTTAACAGGCATGATCTTCCCTTGACAAAGCCAAACTGGGTGGGGTTGAGTGTTTGGAGATTTCCTATATCTTTGTTAATAAGGTCCATGATGATTTGCTCCATGGCCTTGCAGATAAGGCTGGTGAGGCGAATGGGTCTATAGTTCCCAGGGTCCGTGGATGTACCCCCTTCGTGCAAAGGGATGACAGTAGCTGTTTTCCATTCCACTGCAATGAAGCCAGTGCTTAGGATCTGATTGAAAAGCATGCTCAGTGGTGATGCTAATTCCTGTTTTAACCCATGTAGAACACACCCTAGGATGTTGTCTGGTCTCATAGTGGCTATGTCTTTGGCCTTGGAGAGGGCATTTAAGACCTGCTCCTCAGAGATACTAGGCGGGGGACAGGTGTTTGGGTTGCTTTGGGGTATATGTGGCGGGGACAGGGGAGAGAAGTTTTCACTGAAACAGCCAGCAGGTTTGCTATATCCACAGGTTTCTATATATATGTAGTACTATTAACTATGAGTTCAGCGCAAATCTTGACCTAACCTTTAAGGTTATGGATGTAACTAAAGAACGCCTTGTGGTTATCCTTAGGGGAGCCAATTTGGATTTGTAGTTAACTTTGGAGGACTTCACTAGAAGTCTTATTTGCTTGTATAAGTTGAAGAGGGAGTTCATAGGTTCATAGGTTCATAGGTAGGTACTAGGCTATTGGCCCTAGGGCCTATATAAGCCTAGCCAAAGGTACCCAGGCTTTCGCCACCCAAGAAAATTATTTTCCTGTGCCACTGTCGAGCAGAGATACAGAAGTGATCCCTGGGGTGAATTTCCTATCTCCCATCCAATCATCAAGATTGAGACCATTCCTTCCTGCTCTTAGACAGCAATTTCTTTCTCCTGTTGTATAGCCTGTTAATGGCAGTTGTCTACCAGGCAGGTTTGTTTTTCCTTGAAGATCTTGCTTTGGTTCTATCAGGTACAACAAAGTTAATGCAATTATACAGGTGCTTGTATAAAGCATTGGTGTATAGCTCAGCATAGCTGTTTGTTCTGTCAGTGAGGGAAGGGCTATGAAGCTATTTATGCCATCACTACGGGGGGGGGGGGGCAACAGCTGACTGAAATTTTGTAGCGGCCATTAGACTAGTTAGTAATTTATTCTTGGTATAATATGGAAGGGTGTAATGGATTGGTATAGAAAATGCTGATAGCATGGGATGTGGATAATGGATACAAGAATATGAGATGTACCTCCTGTATACTCTAAATATAATGACTTGTAGAGCCTGGAAAACAATAAATAAAAGTGGTAGCATTTGCCAGTGCAAATAGTTTAAAAAGGTACAGTAATATGAAGCTACAGTACACCAATCTGTATTAAGAGGCAAATTTAAATCAGATATCATTACTCAATAGTTCCATGTGTCAGAGCTTAGGGTAGTAGATTCAATTTCCATAACACTGGAACAAGCAGTACAAGCAATAATGCAACAACAGCAATGATCAAAAGTTAGACCAAGTGTAGTCTGCAATCTATAGCTGAATTAACAAGTGAAATACATTATCTGCTAGCTAGGAGCAGGAAAGATCAGTATAACTGCAGTAGCTACACAGAGTCTAACCAAATAGTTCCAGGTGCATTAACTGCAGAGCTAATAGACACAATGTAGCAACAGTAGTATTTCAGGTAGTATAATCCATTATACAATGACCCCTCATCAATATTCCACAACGTGCATGCTGATTGGTCAGTGTGCCCATTGTAAATCAGACTTATACTAATGGAAAAAGGTCCTGTCGCCCGGACTTTTTCCATTAGTATGTCTTTTTTTTTTTTTTTTAGACAGCAACAGAGAATGGGAGAGCTCCATTGCTGTAATTTTGCTATATTAAACAGGTTTAACATAGCAAAATAGCTTAAAAAAAAGAAACGGAGATCTTCCTTTCTCCGTTGCTTTTTTTAAAGCTGTCTCGCTATGTTAAATGGGTTTAACATAGCGAGACAGCTTTAAAAAAAGCAACGGAGAAAGGAAGATCTCTGTTGCTTTTTTTAAAGCTATCTCACTATGTCAAACTCTTTTAACATAGCGAGACACTTTTAAAAAGCAACGGAGATCTTCCTTTCTTCGTTGCTTCCACACACAGCTCTGATGTACTGCATAAGCATACGCATGTGCAGTACATCAGAACTGCCACAGAATACCGGACAGCTGCGGAATGGCAGCACAGAGACATTATACAATGCCATTATTTAAGAAAAGTAAGTATTTTATTTCCTTAAATAATGTCATTGTTTAATAGCAATAACCCACTTCTGGGTGTGGGCAATGATGGATTTACCCACGGTTGTCTTTGTTTGGCCACTCGGGCTTCGCCCTCATGACCAAACCACACCAACTGTGGATAAATCCAGCATTACCCACACCCAGGCGTGATTATTGCTTAAATAGTCTCTTGTGTATTATTGTAGAGCAATAGCTTTAAATGCGGTAACAGCTGGGCAATCAGTAACAAGTAGAAATGCAATAACATCAATGATTAAGTGTAATCAATGACTGAGATAATAAGATAATTTGGTTTATATCAAGCTGGTATCAATAACTGACAACAGTACAAAATTACCTGAGCAATAGGACAACACCACTGTCATTGAACTTGAAGGTTACCTTCTCATATCAAAACATATTCATTAAGCATAGCATAGAGACAGCCAGTAATGAACAAGAATGCAGCAGCATCAAGGCACGATAATGGAATCTTCTTTAAATGTAGCAGCTCTACAGTCAGAAAAAAACAGTGCTAATTTCAATAATGCAAGCAGATGGATGTGGTATAGTCAGCACATTAATAAGTTAATAAGCAGACAATAATTTCCACTTTATGCAATACCATAATAGCAATAACACAATAGCTAGGTAAGAGCCATAGCTAGGCCAGATGGAACCACGAGCAATCTCCAGAGTAGCATTCATGCACCCAAAGTTAAGGACCAAAAAAAAAAACAAAAAATCTTAACACTGAGGGACAAAAAAGTTCTTGTAGCCACAGAGTTTGAATCATTTATGTATTTATTTATTGTTTTGTATTAATTTACCAGCAAAGTTTGATTGGGTTCCATCACCCATTTTCAGTGGCGGCCCAGAGAGAAAAGCACCAAGAAATAGTAGATATACTGTAGAACAAAGTTAAGACAAGCTCTAAAGACAGGAAAGTACACAAAAATGATGAAATTCATTAAAGTGGAATAAACAGGAAGTATCATACAAAGATACAGAGTTGTCAGTTCTAAGAAGAGATATTTTGTGCACTTTACAGAATATCACTGGAGCAGGAAAGTATCAGCGTAAATACCAAAACATCATCAGGAAAAAGTATCAAAAATATGAGAACTAAAGTAAAAGCAAAAGACAGCTGTATTCAGATTGATACATGAGCTATTAGAAGAACAATTAACACCTACATTTCTCATGGGGAGTAGTGCTAAAAACTCACTTCACTACAACATAAAAAGCTAGTTGGAAATAAATGTCTCAGTAAATGAGAAGAAACCTTGAGTATTTGGGTATGTTTATCCTGGAGCTTCATAACAGATGCATATTCCAATGTGATTTAAATGTTGTTTGAGGTAGGTTTTAAAATCAGATAGTTTATTTGTCTGATAGAGAAGGGAATGTTGTTTCAAAATTTAACTCTGTTTACTGACAGTGAAGAGTCCCTATTTGAGTCCTTGGAATTTTGGATTCCAGGATTCTTTTAGGTGCTGATCTGTTGATGATCAAAGGTTCCTTTTGAGTTTGTACCATTCTGTTATATTATTTATGGCTGAGGCATTTTTGAGTTTGAATACTACACTATACTATACGTAACATGAGTTGTGTATATGATAGCTGCTGTGGTAGTTCTAGCCAGATAGGGTTCTGCAGGGGAATATAGTGGTAATTTGGTTTGGGATGGTAGATACAAATGTATGTATTTTATTGTAGCGCTGTTTAAGCTTATTCATTAGTGTAGTTTGAAGGTTTGTGAAAAGTGTAGATGTATGCTACATGCTTGGAAGTTACCTACCTGTTCTATTCAATGAGATGTAACCTGGCTTTATAAAGTAGCTCTAATCTGCAGTGGCCTTTCTGGACCACAACATTGAGGTGTTGGTCAAATTTAAGTTCGTCATCTATGATTTCATCAACTAACTTGGTATGGGTGACTTGTTCTATTCTGTTGTTGTTAGATGAGACTGTATTTAGTGCAGTCCTAATTGGTGCGAGGTTGCTGGAGGTAAATGGGATTACTTATGTTTTTGGGGGATTCAAGAGTAGGTAGGTGGGATTCAGGAGTAGATAGGATAATTCCAGTTGATTCTCAGTTGACTCTCAGTTGGAGACAAGAAGTCTTGGCTGACTTTTTGTAGCTGTCATACTATTAGGGCAGAGAAAACAAGGGTTGAATCATCAAAATATTGTATAAATGTTGCATGTTTGTCTACCTTGTGAATGTCAGTTATGAATATATTAAATAAGAGTGGTTCTAGGACTGACCACTTTGGTGCTCCTGCTTTTTTGGTAGGTTAGTAGAATGGGAATCCTGCCATTTGACAGATTGCACATCAATGCTGAGGTAAATAGAAAACCATTCAAAGGTTGTGCTACTTAATCGTAGTTGTGAGAGTTTGTAGAGGATAAGAGGCTGACCTATGATAGCAAATGCCTTTGAGAAGTCCAGAAATAAAGTGGAGATATTGTTACTGATATTTCTGTTTGGTTTACTGTATTTAGAAAATGGAATGGAGCAGTTTTTGTCCTGTGATCGTGCCAGAAGCCATGTTGTGAGGGTAGGAATTAAATATTTGTCTAGAACTTTTAAGATATTTCCAGTACGTTTAAGAGACTGGATGAAGTATTGTGACTGACTGATAATTTTAAAGTTTAATATAGGTACTGCCTTTATGCATTTGCATAATATAAGATGTTTTCAATGTTGTGGGAACATGATTCTTGTAAGGATATATTGATTAAGGTAGAGACTTGGCAGCTTATTCCATCTGCCCTTAATTTAAGATATTCTGCAGAAACATTACCTGCTGTTAATGAAGTGGGTTATAATCTGGACAAGTGTTTTTTTTTATAGATCTAATTGGGACTGGTTAAAGGAAGGAGTTATTTGTCTGTTTAGTACTGCACTATGAGGTGACAAAGGGCATGTCTGCATTCTATTGGTAGATGTGAGAGAGAGAAAGACATTCAAAAGTCTCATTGAAGCTATGGTGCATTAGGTTTGGTAGAAAGGTTTGTGTGGGCTTGGTACCTGAATTTAAGAGATAGTTTAAAGTAGACCAAAACTGTTTGGGGTAATTGAAACGTGTTATATGTGCTGATGTCTTCCTTTGTCTAAAGGATCCATTTTTTTGTGAAATATCTTTGGTGTCAATAGTTCAGGTAATAGTTTTGTTTTTGGTCCTTGTGCTATAAATGGTGAGTATTATCCCTAGTTTTTTTCATCAGTTGTTTTGTTTTTCATGTTAACCAGGGTGCAGTTATCACGTTTACTGGCTTATATCACACAGATGACTGTTGGTTTAAAACTTGTTGAATGGTGGTAGTGAAATATGGGACATCATCATATAGTGGAACTGTCTTAAGTGAGGACCATTTGCAGTATTTCAGGGTCTTAATAAAAGTGTCTTCGATGCAGTTGGTAATGTTTCATAAAGAGTTTAGGAGCAGGTTCTTATAGGTTCATAGGTAGGTACTAAGCTATCGGCCCAAGGGCCTGACTAAGCCTAGCCAAAAAGTTCCCTGGCTTACGCCAACCCAAGAAAGTTAATTTCCTGTGCTCCTGTCGAGCAGAGCCACAGAAGTGATCACCGGGATGTATTTCCTATTTCCCATCCACTCATCAATATTTTTCTTGAAGAGTGTTAATGAGGAACTTTGCTTGACATAGATGTGTAGCTTGTTCCAGAGTATGGGAAGTCTCTGGGACAGGAATATATCCCTCCAGCAAGTCCTGTTTATTGTGGTGACAAGGTTTAGGTCCCTAGAGCGTGTAGCTCGGAGGGATTGTGATTTCTTTAGGTGTAGCATGTCCAACAGCTCTGGGTTTTACATAGCTTTATATGTTAGGTAGAGATCACCTCGGAGTAGGTGATATGCTACAGAGTAAAGCTGGAGTTTTTTGAGACGATCTTGTCAATCTTTAAGAAGTCTCAGATTATGTAGGTCAGCTGGTGGTTGCTAAGAATATTGACGAGGATTCCATCATATTTTTTTTCCGGTTTATTGGACAGCATGTAATCTGGAGTACTAGCTTTGCTGGAGGATTTTTTTTTATATCTTGTTAGGCTTATAATTACTTGGACTGAACAGACTGATATTTATGTGGGAGGTATTAGTACCTTGAAGAGACCAGTCTATTTTAATGTCACCAAGAAGAACAATTTCCTGTTTAACATTACTAGTTAATCAGCTGAGTATATTTTTAGTTGTATTAGTATGTTTCTATAGAATATATAATATGCAGCTATTATGCATAATGTTCTATGTGAGTTTAATTTAACATGTGTTATTATTAGTTCTTCACAGTCAAGTTTGGGAGTTTTGCAGGGGTATATTGATATTTTAAGTGTGCTAAGAAACAAGACGGCCACCTCTCCAGCTTGATTAGTGGTTTGCTGATTTCTTATACTACATTCCGGTGAAGTACTTTTTCATCTTTGATAGAGGATTTTAACCATGTTTCAGTGAGTATCAGTTGGTGAAGGTAATGTATTTGAACCCAGGCATGAAATTCACTAACTTTACTGCACATGCTGCCTGCTTTTATCTTATGTATCTTAAGGCCTGAGTGATCTACTTTGGTAGGGTTTTGGTTGTTGTGTTTTAGGGGACACATGATACTGTAGTTGGATGACAATTGGTATATCCACTGTTGAGTTTGTCTGTATGGGGGTTTGACTGCTATTTGTGGTGGAAGGTCCTCCTGGATTTATCTGTATATCACAAATATTGTCAGTATTTGATGTATCGCTGGTGTTTGGTTGAAACAGTTAGTAGTTCGAGATATATTATAGTGGCCTAATTACTTTAGAGGAATGTGTTTATGCAAAAGTAAATGGAGGGGTTGTATAGGGTGGAGCAATATCTGGTGGGTATAGTTGTCTAGTGTAGTTGCAGGCTCATTAATGGTACCTGTTGCAGGGAGCTGAAGCTTTTGTGACAACTAATATATTATTAGGATTGATAATAGCATTAAAGTGGAGAGTATAACTAAGAGATAAAGTAGCATATTGTAGTTGAAGTACATAGGTCTGATGTTTTGGGCTGGATATCATAGGAAATTACTTATATTAGTGAGCTGAAGATTTGTTTGTAGAGGATTACTCATGTGAGGAGGTAAGTTGGGGTTGATTAGAATTAGTAATTTTAGTTGTAGTGCAATGTTCATAGATTCATAGATTCATAGGATGATACTAGGCTATTGGCTCGGAGGCTCTTATAAGCCCATCAAGAATTTTGCTCATGTTACAACAGAGTCAGCACCTTTTTCCTCTGTCCAGAGGGGGTACAGGTGGGATCCCAGGACTGTATTTTCTGTTTCCTATCCAGTCATCCAGGTTCCTCTTAAAGAGAGCTAGAGAGGTACTCTGCTTGGCATGGAGAGGGAGTCTATTCCAAAGATGGGGGTGTCTTTGGGACACAAATCTATCCCACCAAGTTCTGTTTATGTCACAGACTAGGTTGAGGCCTTGCTTGTGGGTTGCATGAGTGGAGTTTGACTTATGGATATGCAGCAACTCCATCAAGGCTGGGTCTGAGATGGCCTTGTATGTCAGACACAGGTCATCTCTGAGCAGTCTGTATAAGACAGAGCTTTTAGCCTATCTGTATAGGATAGGTGTTTGAGATCCTGGATTTTCCTGGTTAAGAACCTCTGTGGTCCCTCCAGCTGCTGCAAGTGCTTGGCAAGGTACATGCCGAAGGTGGCATTGTACTCGATAATGGGTCTGGTAAGGGAGGAGCATAGGAATGTTATGACCTCCTTGTTCCTGGATGAAATACCCTTACTTATGAAATGGGCCATGTAGAAAGCCTTCTGCATAACGGAAGCAACGTGGTGGTCAAAAGTCAGGTTGCTATTAACCTGGGTGCCCAAGTCCATCACAACTGATTGCATGCTTAGTACATTGTTACTCATGTGATAATTAGTGGGGATGACATTTTCCCCAAAGGGGATAATGATGCATTTCTTGGCATTAAGTTTGAGGCTATGCTTCTGGCACCAGTCATTAGTTTGGGTAAGACCCTCTTGGAGGATGTTCACATCACTAGGTGCATTTAAGACAGTGCCAGCTTGCAGCCATCTGCAAACTTGGTCAGCCACAGACTACTGGTTTTTGGCATGCACCTCAGAAAAGTATATCTCAAACAGTAGACACTCCAAGACCGATCCTTGGGGTACACTGCTTGTTACAGGTCTACTACTAGAGGTGGCTTCCCCTATTTTGACTGAGTGGGTTCTATCAATGATCCAGTTAGCTACCCATCTGGTAACATATGGGTTGATGCCCAGCTAGGAGAGTTTATCTATTATGCTCAAATAGGGAATAGTGTCGTAGGCTTTGACTAGGTCAAGGTAGGTGATGAACACTGTCTTCCCCACGTCCATGGCTTTGGTGACTGTTTTGAAGAAGTCAATCAAATTTAACAGGCATGATCTCCCTTTCACAAAACTAAACTGTGTGAGGTCAAGCGTTGGAAGGTTGCCAATGTCCTTGTTTATAAGGTCCATGATAATGTATTCCATGGTCTTGCAGATCAGGGTAGTTAGGCTGATGGGCCTACAATTGCCTGGGTCAGTGGATGCTCCACCTTTGTGTACAGGGATGACAGTGGCTGTTTAGGGCAGAGGAAAGACTGGTCATGAAGTATGCTAAGTGAGGGAAGTTTATTATGAGGGCCTCCAATTATTTAAAGTCTGTAAGGCTATGCTGCAGTGGCAAACATGCATGAATAAGTAAACAAACAAATACTCACCACTATTGCACTTATATCCAATCAGCAATTAGTCTGACATGCTGACTGCACTCCGTTTATAGATTGTGGCTGGAGTAGCTGCTATCTTCACACCACCCCTGTTAATGTACCAAGCTGGTTTACTTTGTGAATACAACAGCAGAATTTCCTGTCTATATAAGAAGCAACAATACAAAAATGTATGGAATGTATAGGGATAGCTTATTTAAGTTCAACAATCAATAAGCAATATATGATAACAACTTACACCAGCTGTGATGAAAGATTATTTGAGTACAGTTAGTAAAATAAACAATATTAGACAATGGGTTTCATCAATACAAGAAGATTTCATAAATAAGTGGTATACTAAAGCAGAGGTACAATTAGTATTGCAATAAACAAAATACACGCAAATCTGTTTTGATTGCTAAAGCTTAAGTGTCGTGCTAATAAATAATTATCAGCAACATAATGGATTTGAGCTTAAATTTAACAGTGAAATCAATCACAATAGTGCAACTAAGTTGAGACACCAGAGGTAATGGGATGGATATGATTTACAACTTAGATATTGTAGACTAGGTTCTTATACTGCTTATGCAATAGAATTTACACTCCCATTGAAATAAGCAAACCTCAAGTTATTTAAAGTCTAAGATTCTTCCCTATACAGAAGCTGGTCAATCAAAATCCAACCTTTACGCCTGCATATGCCAACCAATCAAAGATAGTCATTCTGATTCTTTACTAGAATCCAAGCTCAGATAGCTGTCTTGTAGAAGATTCTATTCACCAGAGACTGCTCTACTGCAGATCTGATCCTAGAAAGATGGTTAAGCTCTTGTAGTGCATCAAGTCAGTAAAAACTCAAATGGAAGAAAAAATTATGTTTTTCTTCTCGTTCACTGTAGTCTCTGGTTATCGTCTTCTCATTCCCTGTAGTCTCTGTTTGTCTTCTCTAGATTGCAGATTAGACCACTTCCAGTAGCCAAGCAACTATGACTCCCTGAGGAATCCACCTTGCCAGCCAATCAAAAATAAGCATTCTATCCTTCAATGAAACCCAAGCTCATGTTGTTTTGTGTGGTAGCTTTTACTCTACCAGAGTCTAGTACATTGCAGACGCTGTCGTAGGGAGTCAATGAAGTCCTTGTGGTGTATTGATTCACTTGTGGTCTTTTCTTCATTCTATGGAGTCTCCTGTTGTCTTTGCTAGATTGCATGTTTGAACACTGTCAACAGCCAAGAACTGAAGAACATCAAATGAAGCAAAGCTTCTGTTATTTAGAGGCTGTAGGGTTCTGCCACCACAAAGGCTGACTAATCAAAATCCAGTCTATGGTCCTGCAGAAACTGTGCAATTAAAAACAGGCACTCATATCTTTTACAGGAACCCAAGCTCAGGCAAGCAATCAAGTTGAAATTTTTTTCTCTTACAGGAGGCTGATGCACAAGAGGACCTAGTTCTAGGCAGCTAAATAAGTCTTTATAGAGCATATAATGAGTAGGAACCAAGATGGAAAAGGTCTTTGTGTATTTTCTCCTTCTTCTCTCTTGTCTCCTGTAGTCTCTTCCAGATTATTTGTTACAGTACTGCCACTAGCCCAGCACTGAAGAGCAACAGACTGTGCAATCCTCTAGATATCTGGAGTCTACACAGATCTGCTCCTACAATTGCACAGGTCTATACATGCTGCTCAATTGTTCAGAATTTTGCAGAATGTTCAGATTTTTTCCTCTTATTTTTAGTCTATTCCTTTTAAATTTGTTGTTTTCTGGCAACACATTGAGGACTGCAGTCACTAAATAATGACTTACATTTGACAGTCAGACTTCATATCCTTCAGAAAATGCAGGCTAATGCAAAACATGTTATTATATCAACTTTCTATGTTTATACAATCCATTTTTGAAACCAGTCCTGGGTCTTTGTCCCCCATTGATTTTAGCTTTGTCACATAGTCTTGCTTTAACAGCTTGAAATATATGAGCTGGCAGATGACAAACATGACTAAATTACATATATTGCTCATCCATCAATTCAAGCCAAGTTCACTTTCTAAGCTGATACAGGGTCACATCAATTGGCTGCTACAGCAGCTTGAAATGTTTGACTTTTGCTATATTTATGCTGTCAAATAAAACAACCATGATAGATAGCTGCATACAATACATTATTTAAACACGTACACATGCAGCTACATTTTATTTATTTAAAGGGGAAACAGTATAGGTGGCTATGCATCTTGTACCCATAGATTATTATAATCAACTTTAAAGTTGCTGTATCTTGGGGAAATGGACATTCCCACGACTGTGGTACCTCTGCAGAGCTATATGTTTCTCATCCAGTAATTGAAAACAGCATTACTAAATTACTGTTTTCAGCCAGTAATCTACTTGATGCATTAAAATGAAAACATAGTCACTCATCTACAGAGTGGGTGTAAAAAAAGCATAGTCAAATACCAGTATAAATCCCTTAAATTTCTGTTATAAAGACTACTGGGATTCATGTCGATCTATTAAAAGCAGTTTTGATGAATGCAAATAAACCAAAGTCAGTTTTCTGAAACTGCTTACAACAAACATTAAAACAGTCCCCAAGATTCATGAAGCTTGCATCAGGTGCAGGCGTAACGTCGGCATTCTAACACCAAAGGTGGCTGCCGAGCGATTCAGGTACGAACTGTTCCCATGTGCACTATGTGCGTACGCTATGCCCGCAAAACTCCTGATCCTTGTATGCTAATTACCCCACGTGCAGCAGTGTAGCATGCAAATGAAGGTATGTAGTGATTCAGGAAGTGGTGCAGGCATAGTGTAAGCATGTAGAAATGTAAACCATAGAAAACGGTTTACATTTTTGCAAACATAAAATTGGAGGCATGACAGCTGACCAAACATATGTATTATATTGTTAATATATGCCAATGGCTAAATATATAGCCATTGGCATAAAAAAATGTACAAAATATAAAATTGCCATTTAATATATATAGTCGCACTATCGTGACGTGGAAGTGCAGGGCAGCGGTGCGCAAAGGGGATTGCAAGGAATATATAAAAATATAGAATAAAACCACAATGAAACACATATCACAATTTCCACATAATAGTCAATGGCAGGCATGCTACACCATACTCATGGCACAAAGGTTGCTAAGGGGCAGTGACAGTGTTATGCGCAGTAGCTAGGAATTAGTAGGCAATGCCATGCAAATGAGAGGAGTAATAGTGAATCGCAGATTCCCACTATTGTAAGGATGCACCTCACAGCATAGCGTTATAACACCGAGGTGAGATAAAGATGACATCAAGAGAGGGGTGTGTCGCCATTGCTGTAAGCACATTGGAGCATTGCTAAACCAGTCTGCCCATAGCTAGGCAAAGCTGCAGGATATGGGGTGTGTTGAATTGCCCATAGCTATGCTTAGCTGAGAGTACACAAGGTAACTGAGTATGCATATGAACGGAGATGAAAACGCATGTAAACCCAGTAAACAGGCATGCGTGGCGCGCACTGCAGCTGAAACAGGAAGGATATAGGAAAGAAATAAGGAAATGCTGCAGCAGTGAAATTGGAGTACAAATGACTAATTAACACATAGGAGCCTACAGTGGGCCATTGACAACAGCTAACAAGGCTGCAAGCAGCTACCTGCAGAACAGGGAATTGGAGGAGCTGTACTGCAAAGAAAACAGCAAAGTGTCAAATCAGAACAAAGCCGATATGCAGTATATCAGCTACAAGGCACATTTTACCATGACTGGGTAGGGAAAGTACAAAACAAGAAAGACAGCAGATGGATGCATGCCTGATAATGAGAGAGGATCCAGGTCTAAAAGTGAATTAAAGGGCAACAGATTAATCAAGGCAGGCAAGTAGATCTCCACAGTAAAGGCCCCACACTTGCAGTACTCATTGCAAAACCCATAATTAAGACATGCAGCAGCTGGAATAGCTCAAACACACCCACTTACATCAGCAGCATCCATAGCACAATACTATAAAGTGTGAAAGCACCTCACACAGATTTGTGTATTCCCATACACTCTGCACCAGTGGTGTATACAGATGGGGAACTTTTATTATGTACATGTTAGGGGTTGCCATAGCTTTGATCCACCAGCATGTGTTGGAGACTGAAGGTGGTGTGGAGGATGATGCACATGACCACCACAGGCACCAGAGGAGGAGGAAAGTGTTCAGACCCAGGGTAACCTACCAGGGGCTACATGATCTAGAGATAATAGAGCATTACAGGGTGAACAGGGACACCCTACAGCAACTTGTGGAGCTGTGCCAGCCACGCCTCAGAGCCAGAACAAACAGAGGGGAACCCATCCCAGTGGATATGAAGGTATGTGTAAGCCTGAGAATACTAGCTACAGGTACCTTTCAAAGACCAACTGGGGATGTCATGGGGATCTCACAGGCATCAGCATTTAGGGTACTACACCAGTTCCTGGATGCCATGTTACCACATGCCAATGAGCACATATAATTTCCCCTGAACGCAGGAGGATTTGGCCAGCAATATGCATGTCTTCCACCATGTGGCAGAATACCTGGAGGTACTGGGTGCAATAGACTGCACGCACATACACATCAAATCACCACCCAGTGAGCAGGGTAGGCGCTGCATAAACCGCAAGGGATACCCCTCCATCAACTGCCAGGTCATGTGCAATGCCCAGGGCATTATCATGGATGTGTATGCTGGCAGACCTGAAAGCTATCACGACTCTCATATCTGGCATGCCTCACAGCTGTATCGGTTATTTGCCGGGGGGGTGGGGGGAATCCCAAATGGCCACCTGGTGGGGAATGCTGTCTAGGCACTGGAACCGTGAATGATGACTCCCATCAGAAATGCGCACACACTCATGCAGGAATGCCATAATGATGAACATGCACAAACCAGAATCATCATAGAGCATGGGTTTGGGATGCTGAAATCACGGTTCCGTTGCTTGAACATATCTGGTGGAACCTTGCAGTACTCTCCAGGCACATGTGTCCACATCTTCATAGTGTGTGCCATGCTACACAATATGGTCCTGTGGAAACAGCTGCAGCAGGGACAGAATGGTGAAGGCCCTCACATCCCACCACCATTGCCAAGAGCCCCACAGGCACAGAGGTACTCAGACCACGAACACCCTGTGCTAGCCCCAGTAGGCAGATGAAGACATGCCCAGTATGCCCATGCCTTGGCAAAGAGGGAACTTATAGCACACACACTGAGTGTAGGCACCTAGGGACTGACACCTTTCTCCACCTGCACACACAGTAAAAATGGATGGCACACACACAAGACTACCTGTAAATTGCCATGTATAGGCAGTCTACTGTGTGCATCCAACATAGGCAGCCCTCAACTATTGCACACACAACAGCCATTGGCACAAGGTAAGTCAACACCTGAACAGTAAATTAAGCTATCAGCATATGCAGATACTGTATGAATAGATTCATAGGTAGGTACTTGGCCAACTGCCAGAGGCCATTCATAAGGCCAACCAAAATGTGTCCACTTTTGCCACTCCATTGATTCATTAACTGTCCCTCTGTGGAGCAGAGCCAATGGTCAACATATATATGTAGATATATAGATAGATTAAAAACATCTACACATCTATGGAGGTACAGATAAATGTATGCAATAATGTATATATATATATATATATATATATATATATATATATATATATATATATACACACACACACACACACATACATATATATATATAAACACATATATATATATATATATATATATATATATATATATATATATATATATATATATATATATATATATATATATATATATATATATATATATATATACCCACACACACACACACACATATATATATATATATAGATAGATAGATACACACACACACACACACACACACACACACACACACACACACACACACACACACACACATATATATATCTATATACATATATATATATATATATATATATATATATATATATATATATACACACACACACACACACACACACACACACATACATACATGTATGTAGACAGCATCTGAAGTGGTCATATCTGAGTATAACATGGACCATAGCAATCACACATTCTGCCCCCCCAAACAATATGAACATAACATATGTAGAGTATATGCCAATACTCTTATTACAAATATGTTCTATGGACACAGTCACCAACACAACTGCAATGACTACAAATATGCATGACAGAATTACACAGACAGCTTTCATTTTGCAAAACTTTATTACATTCCGATGTATTGCCCAAAGGATTCAAAGACTAACAGTGCCTGCATGCTATACAGGAAGCATTTAATAGTGCCTTAATGAATCAGCCTGCAATTACCATAGTATTAGTCCACTAAGGGATAGGCGTTCACATAGGGAAAGTACACCCACACACATATAGACGTTGTATTAAAGGGGTTCCTACACACCTGCATGTGCTATGTACACCCACCAACATCTGCCCCACAACCGAAATAATTACATCAATGCATACTGTCATACCATAACCAATTATTCAACTACTGTACAACATCTGCTGAAACCTTAACATACCTGGACATAGACACACTAATATGGCCCTATGTGAAATAGTTGCTGTTATACAATTGAACAGCTGCTGATGTAACAGGGTTTGTATGAATTAATCCTGTTTCAGAGGGTTGAAAGGTTCGTACACCAGGAAGTGTTACTGAGTACTGATTATCAGCACAGTATGATACACATTAACACCAAACTAAATATGCCTGATAAGCACACTGTAAACCCCCTAACATTATATGCATAGCTATGCAACCTTGAGCTGGTCAAACAACCTGGCCAGACTGAAACATATGCAGAAGTATTAGGTACAGACAAACCCTGCACAAGTAGCAATGTTCAGAAATATAACAGCAGTACTCACATTTAGACCAAATCCTCTAGGCATTACACACAACATATTACTGTTCGTCTCCATAGAGCTGTTGCAATAGATTCCAAACAAAGTTTCCACGCTGTCTTCCTCACAAGTAAGGCAAAGGGACAATGCCCAAGTGGAATACTCAATTATTCTCCATTGTAGCCATGGTATTGGCTAAGGCAGTAGCAGCGCAGCTGATGTGCATGTAATTAGCTACTTAGGAACAACAATTGGTCATCGGGATAGCACATTACTGATCTGTAACTATAAAAGGTTGCCTTATCACACATTCAAACCATCTCTATCTACCTGTAGGACAGTACAAAACACTGAAAGATGAACCGAAAACGAGTATTACACTAGTTAATAACACCTCCGATTACTAAGACAGTATGTATAACATGTAGTATGTCTGTGTATGTAGTACCTGTACTGTAAGAATTACAGTGTAATCAATGCATATAGTGGAAATAGCTATCTTGTAGTGATGTATTGTTGAGCAGTAGTAATGCTTGTAGTATTCTATGTGTGTACTGCTGTAGGTCACACAGCACACTTGCATACACCACAAGGGATAATATGGGCTTGGAACCCACTAATTTGCTTCCAGCCACTGTCAGTGACAGGATTGGTCCAACAAGTATGTGCTATAACAGGGGATAGTATATGTCAATATATTGTAACAGTCAACATATGTATGGGTGTATAAGTAAGATGAACATGTTAAAGGTGGGCTTACCGTGCAAATATGGTGTGCATTGTGGGATATTGTGCCAATAACTGTGTAATGTATAGTATTCCAGGCAGATCTGTATTCTATTCTACATAGCAGTTCTGTTATGTTATGCAAACAGTAGTTATGTCTATTGGCAATTACAATACTCAATGACAGGATACATAGCATTAGTATTCATCTGACAGGTTAGCAGCATGATAGCAAAGATAATTGGAAGAGCCAGGTAACTATCCATGCACATAACACATGTAATATCCACCTCTCTACTATCATTTGCAAGCAATAACAGTTGTGCATGTGTACATGTTATGCAAATGTGTAGTGACCCTTGTTACAGGGCTGGGCGAAAAGTGCTCACCTACATAGAGTGGATATTGAGAGTACAGACACACTGATTGAAATACCATGTCTGTAGCCCAGTCTCTCATTGCCAACCTAACAGCCACCTGCACATACTGTATGTAAGGTAGTGCACAGCACTGGTAAAGAAACAGGTTCCATATCATCTTTAACTCCAGTGTAACATCTGCAGTAGGAGTGTAAGATGTAGGAGACAGCTGCCCATGTGTAATAGTCACATCATAGGTGATGGCTCACACTATCTGATTATATCCTGATCATGTTGATAGTGGCATCAGAGTCTATTGATACATGACTGTTTGGAGAGTGGGTGTCTGTGCCCAACAGAGCTCATGGTCCTGGTGGATATGTGAGTATATACCCAGAGAAGGAAACAGACCTGTAGACACTTGCATAATCTGTAATCAACTAACAGGATGTAATGTGCTCCTCAGAGGTGGATTACTGCTAAAGGTAGCTACAATGTTTCCATAATAGTCAGTGTTGTCACATCCATAACACAAATATTTACATGTGAGCATTACTGTCTAAAACATCTTCATAGGCAATACGTAAAATAAATACCGTACTTGGTACTTGTAGTACTGACTGCTCATACAGGCATGTCCACTAGTCAGCTACTGGTGTTTCGTAATGTCAGCTTTGTGTATGTGGCCATCCTGAGGGAATGTAATCTCTATGCCATGTACACTGCCAGACCCACCTAACAACATGTCCCACACATTGTTTGGGATGCAGCTACCAGGGGTAAGCTAAAAGGCAGCCCAGTCTACAGCCATGACTGGACTGGACAGTCATGAGGTGCAGTTTAACACATGCAGCTCATCGACACAACCAACACATACGCTTACCAGAACACAGTAAGGACACCAACACACACTACCATAAACCACACACATTCACAGACGCGTCTAAGTATCTGGCCAAACAAATGACCCCCCAAGCAGGAAGATTCAGACACCAAAATACACAAACTGTATGACATAGTTTGCATAATTGTGCCACACCTCTGAACACATGACTGGAAACATGCCCAACAATACCGATTTGTGAATGCAAACTCTAGCACTATGTTACACACCAACCTATACGAGGGCATGCATACTGTCAGATGCCTGTCTGCCATGATTAGCCACATGCTCATACACTCAGACCACCTTTTGAACTATACACATGGCTCTGGCATATTCAATGTTGTGCAGGACCTGTGATTCAGTAGCCTAGACTGCATGAAGACACATGTAGGAAATGTCAGGTCTTATAGCCCATGCAGGTATGTCCCAAGGCCTGGGTAGCATTTTGCCATTGGCCAGAATGATACTGCAGTACAGAGACAAAAGGATTGTATTCCACAATTGTCTAGTGTAGTGGTGCATGTCACAGGGTATCTAGTATCTGTCATCCTGGAATAGCATGGTTGATAGACCATGATGCTTTGCCAGACAGGGCCTGCACCTGTCACTGCTGGGAATCTGGATACTGCCTAGGGCTCATGCTTCCCATATAGTGCCTTTATCATTCATGGTTCAAGTGAGGGTCCACTGCTGTTACAGGGACAGCCAAGCAAAAAACTGCGGGTCTCGCTACAGAATGATACATGTCAAAAACACTATACGGACACACATATGTCAATCCCTAACATGGAGAACATATTTGTGCAGTGGCTGAGACATGTTTCAATGCTCCAGAGAGCACAGCTGCATGACCATGTTATAGCACATACCTCACCTCTTGCCCATTATCCTTTATTGGAACACATGGGTAGTGGGGTGTCAATATTCCTGAAGGATATGTACACCCCCACGCTAACTGCACTTGTATAACATCAGATGCATTATGCTGAGCAACTACCTTTGTGCCAAAGTGGAATTCAAAATGCACCTTGAGACAGATCACCCACCAGACTGCGGACTTCTCAACTGTCATAATCTACTGTAATGGGTAAGATTAGGTCTGAGACAGAACCATAATAATGGCTACTCTCTACTATTCCATTATGAACTGGGAAGAGTCCTCATGTACCAACACCTGCACTCAATGCATGTTGGATTCCATCAACCCCACTGACCTGGATCACAATAGTCACACAGACAGGGCTAACAGTATGCTACACATAGTTAGTCACCAATGCCAATGTTATGTTTCCTAAGATCAGAGTGGTGAGTGCCATGGCACCCATGCAGATGGATAATGCATGTGCAAATGCTGAATCCTACACAAATGAACCTTAAGCAGTCACATATGTGCAGTGATTGTGCCATTGAAACAGAACCAGGATTCAACCCAACACAAACAAGTAGTCAAACTGGTGGTATCATGCTTTAAACTGTACCACATAAGACAGTAACTGTTGCAAGAGTGAACACACATGAGTGCAGGTGATCCTGGTTAGCCTCAGTAAGATGCAGATACACCATATAAAACCATGAAAAGCTACTGTGAAACTAATCAGCCACATATTATGAGGCCAAGCACAGAGCATTCTATAGCTGTGTCATTAATCGTAATGGCAACAACAAGATCTGCCATACTGCAAAGCACTATGGCATGGGAAGTACTGCACTTACAGAAATAGCAGCCATTCATCCAGATAGGGTCTCAGAGAACCTAAACCCACTCCCACCTCCACCGCACCCCAACAAGTACACTTAGTAATATATCCATGTACACTACAGGGCCACTGTACTAATGACTATGCAGGTACAAGCTGCACTCTCTAAAGCCATACATACAGATTTCATGGGACCTGTCAACATCCTAGGGTGTATCCTACACAAATGTAAGAACTTTCAGCTATCCACATACACATCATGTTCGATCATAGCTCCATGTCAGGCTGTGTACACACAGAATGGTGCACAGCAACACTTATCACACTCCACAAAAGGGGAGACACCATTGATAATGGGACATAGTGCACAACTACCCTGCTGAGTCTAGTCTGTACAACCATGAACCATGGTCAACGTAATTGATGTACTCGGTACAGATGTAGATGACAGTAGGGTTGATTCACACTGCATATTATGACCTTGCCAGGTCTTAGGACACCATCACCCATCCTGTGTTCCAGCTACACGCAGTAAACTAGAGGTATATTCCGGGTCTATATTAGATAAACAAAAGTTTATCTTACCGAATGCTAACATGAGCGAAAATCCCAGAACCCAAAACAGGAATTGTGAGATCGCAGTACAGTGAAGATGGGAATATTTGCCCTTTCTTCACTGTAGTGCAGTCTCGGAGTTGGAATATATATTTAGCGGGGGGTGTGGGGGGGCAACCCCCCCCACAATTGCAGTTTAGAGTTCTGGGATTTTTGATAATGTCAGCATTCGGTAAGATAAACTTTCGTTTATCTAATATAGACCCGTATATTCCTATGTCACAGGAGTGGTTAGAAACTGGACTGCTGGCAGAACCAACACTACAGAAGGTGTCTGACTAATACACACACATCAAACCAGTGCCAGCCACAGTGATACAGGGGTCATTCCTGGTACACCCCCTCTTTGTTATCTATACCACACAGACTAACACAGGAGGCATCAGCCTACTGATGTTTGCAAATGACTATGAACTAGGAGCAATAGTTGACTCAATGTGTGCTGCGTTCAACATACAGAAGGGCCTTAGTGTGTCAGATGTGTAGTGTGTGATGTATGGCCACAATCTGACAGCTAAGTATTGCATTGTCATCCCCTATGTTACAAACCCTGTATCCATTAACTACCACCTAGGCAGCGGTCAACATAATGGCAGCTGTGTGTATGGGATGCAGCTGGACAGTACTTCCCTTTGATAGTTGCATCACCACAAACGACAGGTAGTCATATGTGGCACCCCTAATCATGACAGGGTGCCATCCAGGAATATAGAGATAACTGCTCAGCCATACTCAACACCCATGTGACCCATAATAGATCACATATATCCTTTAAGGGTTATTGCCCATGTGTAGGTGGCCTACATTGCACTTCCCAATCCCTAGCTGCACTATGTAGCATGCAGCCTAACCTGAATAAAGCCATGTCCAACCCAGAGGTGATGGACATGCTACACTTAACACATCCTGATCCCAAATAAACACATACATCATGGACATCCACCTTTCTAGTATAAGGATCACAACATGCCTGACAGATCCCTGTCCCATGCACTTAACATACTCTTGCCATACTATGCATCCTTGTCCAGCGAAGCTGCACATCGCCTCTCTCTGTGACATGGTGTGATGACCGCATACCAAATAAATCAGTAACCATGTGTATCAGTTCTGTGGCACTGCTTGAACTGGCCACTGAAACTTACCTGTCTGTTGCCTACAGCTAGGTAACCTGTCTGCCTAGGCTCATAAATGGCCCAGGGCATATAGCCTACTAGATCATTATGACCATACATACTATAGTTAATATCCAACCCTGCAAATACCATCAGACTAGCTAATGTCCATGTGTTACACATGTGCAACACAGGCAATACATGGCAGGATGCTACACAGCTGTACAGTGCCATGTAGATGCATATGGCAAAACACATACATGCTTGCAAGTCTGCAGGGTCACAGGTCATGTCCCTAACGGCTATGTATGACTATATATGTGACATATACACAGCATTAAGGTCGATTGCATTAATATGAACACATCCAGGCATGTGCTGATAGGTAAAGACACCACTAGAGGCAAACAGACATGCCCACGTCAAGACAACATCCACATGGTGTATGAGCAATGTCATCACATGACACTCACATATATGGCGGTAACATCACATCACCAGTAGGTGTCAAATGTGTGTGACTTATACATGTCAGTGGTGTTAGTGTCATGTAGATTTACAAAGACATATTTTTAATCTTAATAAATGTGATACACATGTATGTTCAGCTGTACTGCTGTACTTCTATGTGAGTTACTGTGACCTGTCTCCATCATTATGTCTTCCAGGTATACCACGTAGCAGACTTCCAGCATACAGACGCTTGGAGGATGAGGTCCTCATCCCATACCTCCTCGACAACTACACAACGCTCTTCAGCCATGTGCCACAGGATGCACAGCAGGGGGATGCCCTGTGGGAGGACCTCTGCAGGAGGGTAAATGATGTTGGCAGTCACAATCGCACCTATCAGCAGGTGCACCACACTGCACTGACCTGATAAGATGGGCGAAACAGCGTGCTAATGCAATCGCCAGGGAACAAGGTGCAACTGGTGGGGGGGCCACTCACCCAGACCCCACTCACACGTAACGAGGAGCTACTGGCCAACCTGGGGACACTTGCAGACCTCCATCCACAAGCTTTAGCTGGTATTGTGGAAGTGGATGTCTCTGAACTACCGAGCTTAGAGTTTCCTGGTAAGTCACTACTGCACATAAAACACAACTATATATCACATAGTTACATGTGTTACTGTACAATATGTAATGTAACATCATATGCAAGGCATGTATGCACACATGCCACATACTATAGTCTGCTACTCTATGTATGCACAGATGTGCATACTCCATAATATAGTGTATTGTATTGGCTTATGTGCTAACATGGACATTGCACCCTGTAGCTATCACATAGGTGTGGATAATGATCTTACTGCTGTGACACTCCTGTTTAAGTACCTCTGGCATTTTTTCAACGACAGCAGCCTGTGTCAGGTGAAATTGTTATTATTTACCAGGCTTGATAATGCACAGAACATATTAATTGCATGCTATCTGCCATAACACGCGTACACATAATGTATGTTGGTCCTGTTAATGGACACTGGTCAGACCTGCAAAGCATCACACTGTTTACCTATGTGAAACAATTGAAGACTATATGAAACACCTACACTAAACCTTCCAAACTGTCATTGCCAGTTGCGTGGACAACAGTGAATACAATGGTGGAGGTGTGTTCCACTGTAGGGACAGGTACTACATATCAGCATTACACATGCTGGGAATATGAACAGTACTGTACAGAGAGCATATGTGTGCACACACTCTAAATGTGTTGGAGCTGGAGTATGACCGGCCCACAGGATACACCCTTGTGGAGTATTCCCTTGCTATGAATGTCACACAATGTCATGTGCTATCAGACATGTCCATGACATGTAGTGGGCTGACTGCAACACTGCTCAACTATCCTGAAAAACATGTTTCACATCCCATACATACCATCCTTTGTCTGCATAACCCTGTCCTCAGTGGAGCATATGACATCTATGGGTGTATATCATATGGGATAACACTGACATGTGAAATAAGATGGCCTTCACAACCATTGGACCGAACATGTGTACACATGGTCATGGAGGATGGCCAGAGACATGAAGCAACACACACAGTAGAAGTGATGTACATGTATGTACACCCTGTTGTACATTGACTCAACACAATACAACTATGGCCTTTGTGTAATGGTGATATTGCAGATGTGAAACACTAAACATCATATAGGCCTGTGCGCAGTGTGTGTAGGCATAACATGAAACCACCACATAATATTTCTTGAACATCGTGAGTGTGTCACGACATGGAAGCATTCACCTATACAGTATCCAAATACATACATGTGTTGCACAACATACGCATACATCCACATCAAACCACAGATACAGTACATTCACCTTGCTGGTGTCAGACATCACTGTCATGCCTGCTACTCATGTGTGTGAGGTGCACAGATGGTATGTGGGACATAGAGTACTTGTAAGTTAGCCATGTTTGGGCATAGTTGCCAGGTATCAGTAATATGGTTGCTGATGTGCAGGGGTGTCATCTGTATACCCTTCTGTGACCTGTGTCACACATTCCACATTAGGGTTTATTGTGTATACACCTCAGTGATGTGGGTCACATTCCACATTAAATAGATATTGTATGTGAACATAGTCATGTCTATGAACTGTGTCAGTAGCTCACACTGTATAGCAATTGTAAAGCCACATGATGCTCTGCAATGGCTATGCACATCAGCTCAATGTGCAGTATGTCCCTGCATATTTGTTGGGTGGACAGACAACATTGCATCAGCTGAAGGCCAGTGTTAGTATAACACGTCCCTGCATTGGGACACCATTACCGTATTGTAGATTGGAAAAAACACCATTGTATTACACATGTATTCATGTCATTCAACACGTCAGCAGAAGACATGTCATACTACATGTGATTGGCAAGGTCATACGCCACACAGCAGGCTGGTGTACTGTAAACCTGTGCTGGTCTGTGGCACCATTGCAAAGTAGGGACAGCCATGTCAAATGTGTGTACAGCCACATGCACAATGTCTACACTCAGCTCAGGGGTAGGCGGAATAATGTTGAACAGACATGCACTGCTTTGGGGGAGATATGCAAGCTAGGGCTCAGGCAAACATAGTATGCAGTCGACATACCCTACTGCTCATGTCCTCACACATAGGAGCAGTGGCCAACACAAAACATCAGTGGCAGATGTACAAAGGTCAGAAATGGTCTGTTAACATGTGGTGTATGTTGCATACACCATGGCAGTGCGGGGCAATGGTGCAAAGTGCATGCATTGTGTTGCAGGTATGGGGCATAGACTACTAACACAAATGGTGCAATACAGGTATGTATGCTAACCACCACTACAATAGTGTAAGGTGCATGCTGTCTGCTATAACACATGCATACTGTTGTGTGCAACTCAGGGATGTATGATAACTATCACTATAATTGCCTAAGCTGAAACTATAATTATCGAAGCTGAATGCCATCTGCCATAACACCTACATGTAGTGTGTGTGTGTGTGTGTGTGTGTGTGTGTGTGTGTGTGTGTGTGTGGGTGCGTATGTGTCTGTGTGTGTGTGTGTGTGTGTTTGTGTGTGTGTGTGTGTGTGTGTGTGTGTGTGTGTGTGTGTGTGTGTGCGTATCTGTGTGTGTGTGTGTCTCTCAGTGTGTGTGTGTGTGTGTGTGTGTGTGTGTGTGTGTGTGTGTGTCTCAGTGTGTGTGTGTGTGTGTGTGTGTGTGTGTGTCACTGTGTGTGTGTGTGTGTCTCTGTGTGTGTTTGTGCGTCTCTGCGTGTGTGTGTCTCTATGTGAGTGTCTCTGTGTGTCTCTGTGTGTGTCTCCGTCTGTCTGTGTGTCTCCATCTGTCTGTCTGTGTGTGTCTCTGTCTGTCTGTCTGTGTGTGTCTGGTATAACTTGTAATGTACAGTTCTTGTTCCCCTCACAGGTGTGGATGTAGGTACGTTGCCCTCCTGCGGTCCACCTGATGTTGGTGTCCCCACAGACTCTAGCAGTGCTGATGATAGTATGATTGAGGCACAAGCAGGGTTGTCAGGGGCTAAATCTGTGCCATTGGTTGTCATTCCACCTGTCTCCCCCTCATCCTTGCACACAGTTACCCTGCCTGCACATACCCCATTACCACCGGTCATAGAGGAAGGACAGTTGGTTGGTGGTAGCATGGAACAGGGAAGTGTGGTGACTATGGAAGGTGTGCCTGCACACCATGATCCCAGTCAACAGATTGGTGATGTCCCCCACAGGCATGTGCCCAGCACTGCTCGCAGGAGGACCACTGGCCAACATGTCCCTGTGAGACAAAGCACATCAGCTGGAGTCCACCAGACACATGTTTTGGGGTGTAATGGAGGCACAGGCATGTGCTGAATGGCACAACAGAGAAGGACTGAGTCTTCAGAGGGCTGCTGTCCATTCATTAACTGACATCCAGGCACTTGCAAATGCTCACCATCATCTTGCAGATGTTTTGTATAGATGATTGGTTGACATGATGGGAGTCCTTGACCATGGAATGTCTATGCTGGAACATCTGGTGGGAGTGAGGCATCGGGCACGTGGACATAGGTCAGCTAAATCACCTGTTGAAGGTCTATGTGAACATGCTACTGCACATGCTTGCTCCCATAGTGGCAGTAAAAGCAGCAGTGCAGCTGGTGCTGTGCAGTTCACACCAGGACACAGAAGGCCACGTGCACATGGTCCTGGACAGTCCCAACAGGGTCATAATTCCAGTGGACATGTGTCATCAGACGTTACCCAATCTGGACCTCTGTCTGGTAGTGCCTATGCAACCCCAGGCAGGCACAGTTCACGTGACCATTGCTGGACACTGTGAACTGTGAAACCTGCCTTGTACAGTCTGCAGCTGTCAATAGTACCCCTGTCAGGCCAGCCACATGCTAGAGCTGTGTGCATGCATACACACACTGGAAACAAGTGTAGGGCACTTCAACACACATACGCATAACATCCACACACACCCAATGATATCACAGGCCCTAACACACACACATGATGTCATCCAATGGCACAGCCTAGGCCTCTGGCAAACATTATCACCCTCTGCATATAATGTTGCCTGTGCCACATCCCTAGCATCCACACCATCAGTGCAGGGACATGTTCATATGTTCTGATGCACAGGGTGAACATACTAGGTAGACAATTGTAGATTAATATTAGTGAGTAGTGTTGACAGGTAGCAGACATACCATGTATTGCAGTTTTAGAATGCATTTTGTATGTTTGACAGTATATATAATGTGTAACAACACTAACAGCATGTTGATCTTGATGTTCTGCCTTCCTCTTTCAGGTGTAGTTGCATGTGCCGGGGGATGTCGGTGTTTGCGGGTGTCCCATATGTACATGTTGACTACCCATATGTCAGTATGACAATACCTGCATGCACTTTTCAGCTTCCACATCACAGTTATATTCTCCCATGTTTCAGTTATATTTAGTGTTCTAATGATCCAAGAGCATGATAGCTGTATAGTAGCCTACTGTGTTCAAAGCCGTCACATCCATAGTAGATGACATCACAGGTATAGTTACCTGGAGCGTGGAGTGGGTAAAAGAGTGGTGTGCCAGATGACAAAGGTAAAGGCCAGTAGAAATTGTGGCTTCTCATTGGGAAGCAGTAATACCCACTGCCATGACAGCATGCAAACACAGACACACCCACAGATTCACAGACACAGAAACACACACTCTGACACACACACACAGTTGCCAATGTTCGGATGAGAACCCCTGCCTATGTGCATATCATCATTATAGTACAATGCAATTACAAAATGCACCACAGAGATTACACATGTACAGGTAGTTGGAATGGCCTAAGATTGAGGACATCGACAGGGATACTACAGTGCAGTGAGTGTATGTGGGGAGGGGGGTCCATCAGTAGGCTATGTAACAACAGGTCACACCCCAGGGTGTACATGTTAACAGGCAATTAGTATATCCATCTACGATTGATGATATCACCAGGGATGCTAGATTGCATTGAGTGGATGGGGGAGGGGCATTAACATTTCACTATGGTAAAATACAGCCTCACTCCAGGAACTGGACAGCCATACACATGGACAGCCATACACACACACACACACACACACACACACACACACACACACACACACACACACACACACACACACACACACACACACACACACTGGCATTCACAAAGATATACACCTATGTCACACACATACAGACACTTTACATGTGTAAGGTTTAACCACCTGCGTTTGCCTTTCTTTCTACACTTCACTCTATACTGGTGTCAACAACAGTGTTCAGGAGAGTGATAACATGTGGGATGTATTCCCAACCATACGTGACATATATGGACACACATACCCACATGTGCCAGTACTGTGAATCAAACACCTGTCTATCTCATGATAGGTACTACAGAAGCACAGCACTATCGCATCCAGTACAATGCTTACTGACTCTTTCCTTTGACAACTGTGCTGATATATGCACAATATATGCACAGGGGAGGTATTACTGTTACAGGCGTCATGAGGTTTGCCTTCAGTGTCACCCTTACAGCATTCTACATTGTCTGTCTTCCACTTCAAGTAGCAAAACATGACCTTAGCAGGTACACATGTTATTGTAGGCCTCGTTGTAACACACCAGTGAGCTGTCCTCAGTAATCATTCATCTGCAAAGAAGCCCTACCACTTAATAGTCATGTCCAAACATCTGTCCATACCTCATGTACAGCTTACTGTACTTAGAGCATATCACCATATACAGTTGGCAAAGTTGAGGCTGTATTGCAACAGCATGATGTACTAAGACAATAGTCACCTTCAGACATCAAACACTGCACACACATAGAATCTGCACAAACATTAATACATGTACACATATGCGGTCTACATCAGTATGTGCACTAACAGGTCAAGAGGATACATTCCACACCTTCCCCATGCCATGTGTGAAACATAGCTGAGCATTACACCATAATGGATGTTGTATTCATGTACTGGTAGGACACCACCACTTTCACCGAGTAGCCAAGTGTACATATATTACAACAGCACATATCAGCATGACACACACAGCATTATTCCATGCCATGCTCCTACAAACTGTTACTTGACAGTGCCATGGTGAAGCCAGGGCACTGTAATGGTCAACAGTGAGCACATCACTTTTGCCACACACACATCATGTTTACTGGAAGAGTGCCAGCAATGCGCTCTGTTAGAGCTAGGCAGTACACTCATTCAAACATGTGCAAGGTCTGTGGCTTGTAAACATCTCACCCCAGCATGTTCTGGCTATTGTAGTACTAAGGCTAATGTCCAGACAGCACGCAGCATGCATGGCTTGTAATTGTTGACATGGGGTATAGGTAGGAGCTGTGGCCATACATGGCTGTACATGTCATAAACATATCACCTGTGACTACTCAGGAACATACAGAGCAGAGCTGGATTTCCCTGAGTCTGTCAATACAGGCCTTGTGTAGGTCCTATGGTCCTGTTATGTGGGTATGTTTGTAGGCATTACATTAGATGGACATGTCTAAAGACATGCATGCCACATGGGGTGTTGTATGATATGACAGGTGTCATGGGTGACTAGTAGAGAGGGGATATTACCTCTGTAAACATAGATATTAAACTTTATGTACTGTTAGCACGCTGTCTGCCATGTGCATGTGTGTAATGACTGTAGCCACCTGTATGTAGAATGGAAAACTAAAGCTATGGTAATGTAATTTATGTTGTATGAGTGGGAGATGTACATATCCAGGGCAGGTACAGTTAGGTCATATCCAACCATGAGGGTGTTGTTTACTGGTGTACAGCAACAGTCGACTGTGTTAATGCAGACAACGTCCAAGGGACCATGGTATGTGTACAACTGAGCTGGTTAGCTGGATCTGAGTTATATGGTGGTAGTGCA
This sequence comes from Protopterus annectens, assembly GCF_019279795.1. Lineage (NCBI taxonomy): Eukaryota > Metazoa > Chordata > Ceratodontiformes > Protopteridae > Protopterus > Protopterus annectens. The sequence continues at coordinate 823,216,724 of NC_056745.1, forward strand.
ATTGTGCACTACAGAGCCTTCAATCAGGTGTTCCTCACTGCACAGATGTCAGTATTCCCCATTGTAGGTTCTACATTTAGCAAATGGATTACTAAAGTCACACATCTAGCACTGGTTAGCATAAGCATCCCATGCAATTGTCATGTAGGTGTCAGGGTGTTACTTCTGTCTGTAGGATATTTGCCTTGGATTGCAGCTATATGGGTAAATGCGACCTAGGTATTATCCACACACACGTGTATCATGGATGCATGTGCTCTGTGTTGAAGGATTGTCATTCGGTCATGACAGCCCGGAATGACAGACACTAGACAACCTCATAATAACAGCAGGACATTGGCTCATTGTTTTGGTCTAGCAGTTGCCACCCACACCATGACATCACTGCACGTGGCATTAATGTGCTTGGCAGCAAATGCCTCATGTAAGATGACGGAGAGCAGCAGAACTTGTGTATATGACCAATGTGAGATATACTTAGGGTAGCAGTCCTGCTAATAATAACAACTACTAACACAGCCAGGAGAGGTCATCTTGGCACCTGCACCTCAGTACCATTACACAAGGTGGCTCACACATTATGCTCATACATGCCACTGTTCCACGTATAATGCCACTGTCCACAACCTGCTATCAAAGTATGCTTTTCAGGGCAGCAAGGTGTGTGACACATGCTGTAGGTAGCATCCACCTGTGCGACCCAGGTAACCTATTGTCTGTCATGTCCATACATGCATGATTGTGTATATGTAACATATATGTCATTACTTCATGTACATGTATGCATGTGTATCACACAGCACAGACACAGATATATAATTTACGGGCCACATACAGGTATCAGGTAGTAAACCAGTATGATGTGCATATATACTGACAGGTAAGATGTACCTAGCTGTAAACCTGTGTGTTTACAATAGGAGTCCATTACAATGTGTTCTGTATATGTAAGTATTTCAGCATGCACACTGTGGTCTTCAGTGGTTAGAATCGGAATGCATCCCAAACAGCCCTGTGATACTAAGTGTATGAGCGTATCCACTGCCACCTTGTGTAATTTGAGTGAGTGCATCCAACAAGCCCTTTGTTACCAAGTGTATGAGCATACCTGGTATAACCTTGTGTAGTTGTAGTCAGTGCATCCCAAATGGCCCTGTGCCACTAAGTGTATGAGCATGCCCACTGTAACCCTGTATAATGATAGTAGTTGTCCATTCCGCAGATGGCCATACTCCAGTTCAGGTTCCTGTTGCACTACAACTATACCTCTCAGGCCTACCTGCGATGATTTGTCTTGTTTGTGCATACAGGTTGTAATGGACACCTGCTTTAAACACATAGGTCTACACCTATGTTCTTCATGACTGTCAGTCTCCCTGTTGTTGTCCTCAATTGTAGAAGGGCAGTCTGACTGCCTTGGAATGTGTAATCTCTGTGGCACGTCTCGTAACTGTGTAGTACTGTAATAGTGATCTGCAGAAAGGCAGGAGTTCTGATCCCACCACTGGCAAGTGTGTGTGTGTGTGTGTGTGTGTGTGTGTGTGTGTGTGTGTGTGTGTGTGTGTGTGTGTGTGTGTGTGTGTCAGCCAATGCTTGAGTGTGTGTGTCAGCAAATGACTGAGTGTGGTTGTGTGTGTGTATTTGTGTCTGCATCCTGTCATGACAGTGGGCTTTGCTGCATTCCAAAGAGATACCTCCTTTTGCACTAGCCTTTATCTTTGTCAGCTGCTAAACCTCTCTCTTTCCACCTCCCCACTGCAGGTAATCTGTCCTATGATGTCACCATATCAGAAGTTGAATCAGAGTAAGTGTAATTGTATGTGTTTTGTGGCACATACCCCAACTGCATACCACTGTATTAGTTACCTTAACATAGGCAAGACGTGTATGCACAATACTGGCAAGTGAGTGCATGTTTGTGTGTGTGACTACTCTGTAGCCAGGCATACACATGTGTAATGTCTTTTAGCACACCATGGTAGCCATCTGTGGTGAACGATGTCTACAAAGTATTACATAGTTAGGAATGGTAAAGAATGCACAGTCAAGCATGACTACAGTTGGGTATGTTATTTTCCTGTGCCACTGTCAAGCAGTGACACAGACGTGGTCGCTGGGATGTAGGTCCATACCCATCATTCCCCCACCTAACTCCACAATCCTCGGGGTAGATTACATTAGCCATCATTCCTAACCTCAAACTCCACATACACAACAACCATCCCTTCTCTGGTGAACTGCTTATGGTTTAAATGCTATAACACAAGAGATGTCTCTGTTTTGTGTATATGTCAGTTCCTTTGGAGCCCTTCTATGTTACAAAGGGCATTCAGACATGTATGTGTGTGTGTATATATATATATATATATATATATATATATATATATATATATCTAGCTATGGCTTTGTCTGTGTTTATGCATATATATATATATATATATATATATATATATATATATATAGATAGATATGTGTGTGTGTGTGTGTGTGTGTGTGTGTGTGTGTGTGTGTGCACATCCTGTAGGTGCATACATATATATATATATATATATGTAGTTTTGACAATTGTACAGATGTCGACTTGTCTTTGTTGTTTCACAAATTACAGTACATTCAAGGCTACTGTACATATGTACACAAAGGGACTGTCCCATTTGTTTTCAGTACTGTAGAATACCTGTAGTAGGATGTGCATTATAGACTCCATGCAACATGTGTACAACCCAAATAGCTTAGTGGTACGTCCAGTGATCTCAGTGTGCATGGTCCAGAGTTCAAGACCTTCAAGCCTTGTTGATTCTGTTAATTAGGACTGCATATGACACTTTTTAGCAGGTGTAAATGTGTTTTTGTGACAGTAAGCAGCTGGTACACGCAGGTAACAGACATGTACAACCCGCAGTACACCTGGAATGCCCTTCTTTGGCAATCCTGCTGATGTCACCCACCTACGAATACACCTCTGGCACTACTGTAACCCAGTAATCTCCATGGCATATGCTGTAACTGCGTAATGCTACAGTGTGTTAAACTCATTTGGTAGGTGTTCTAATCCCAGACAGGTCAACTGTGTGTGTGTCTGTGAAAAAAGCAATGCTTTTAGAGTATGCACACTCTTTATAATTCACATGACCACCTTTGGCAATCCTGCTGATGTCACCCACCAAGGAATACACCTCTAGGACTGCTGTAACTCAGTATTCTCCATAGTGTGTGCTGTAACTGCATATTGCTATAGTGTGAAAAAATAGTTAGGTAGGGGTTCTATTCCAAGAGAAAACAACTGTGCGTGTGTCTGTCTGTCTGCCTGAGAAAGTAGCAATGCCTTTTAGAATATGCACACTCTTTACAATTCACATGACCACCTTTGGCAATCCTGCTGATGTCACCCACCTAGACATACACCTCTGGGACTGCTTTAACCCAATAATCCCCATAGTGCATGCTGTAACTGCATAATGCTGTAGTGTGATACACGAGTTAGGCAGGGGTTCTATTCCAAGACATGGCAGGTGTGTGTGTGTGTGTGTGTGTGTGTGTGTGTGTGTGTGTGTGTGTGCGTGCGTGTGTGTGTGTGTGTGTGTGTGTGTGTGTGTGTGTGTGTGTGTGTGTTTGACTGACAGAGCCTGTGTGGAGGTGGCTGTGAGTGTCTAACCACTGGACATGTTGGGGAGTGGATTTTGTAGTTTTCCTATATGGTGTCCATCTTATATATTACAATGTCCACCTCATGTGGAGTAAAGATGTCACTGTGTTGGCAAGCCATACCGCTACATCTGGCAAAAGACCTGGTGAACAAAGTATGCAACCCTGCTATTACCTGGAATACATCCTGAACCCATGTGTCATACACAAACACACTTGCCTAGAATATCCTGCACATTGATGACAGAGGGTAGGCATGGTGTTATTGCAGTGGGCTGCAGAGGGCATGGCACCTTGTACAGCAGTACAATAGGCACATAATTGTGGACAATGTGCTTTCACTATGTTCCCCACTGGATGCCTGCAACATATGTGGTGCCATCAAATGTGATCCACAGAGGCCCTACAATGCCTTACACATGTGTCCTGTATGGACTGATGCCACTGACACCAGGGAATACCTGTATCATGCTATAAATGCAGGTGCAGGGACATCCTGCCTATAACCTGACTATAAGCAGGTCCTGCCACACCAGGCCAGTATTGGCATATCAGAGGATAACAGTCTGTGTACGCAACATATGTCAGCCAAACAAGGTACACCTATACATGTCACTGTACATTATTGTGGGACATGCACATCCCAGGCAATGTCCATGTCAAGGACTATCAAACACAGACATGGCATGCATTGCAAAGCTATGGCCATACACAATGGTAACCAGGATGTGAGGACAGTTCATACAATACCCATCTGTGTGGGACATTGCAGACACTACACCCCTGTACCACACTGCACACCATTGTCAGGTGGCATGATGCCAAAGATTACCCCTCACCCAGCCTTGTACAGCCATCTTGCACAGCCAACCACTACACACCCATGAAGCAATGCACACATGCATGTCAGTACTGGCATCTTGTGTCTGTGTGTGGGGTATGATGCTCCCAACCCCAGTCACTCCCAGTATAACTCCCATTGGCATACCGACAGATGTCAAACACGTTCACATGCCCTAGCCCATAGAACATCCGGATATCCCCTGTGGTGCATGTAGTACCTGTGCATTAATGCAGTGTGACAAACTAAGTTGTTTGGAAGTGTATTTGTGGGCCTGGCAAACAGTGTCAATGTGAGTCCATTAGAGAGTGTGGTTGTGTTGACAATGACATCCGTTCATGTGGACAGCCATATGTGCTACAGCTAATGTATGTCTACTATATCTCTGTTGCAGATGTTGCTCAGCAGCACACATATATGTTCTTACAGCACACCACCATGTCAGCTTTGTGGCACATGGAGTAACTGCATGCACTTGTAATAGTAATGACAAGTCAGTCAAGGGTTTGAACCCCTGTACTGGTAGGTGTGTGACAGAAGATGCTTAGATTTTAGTCTCCAAGCCCTTCTCTGATGTACTTTGCCTCTGTATGTCCCTCCCACACACTCTCTGGTGGATGTGGTGGCATACACCTGCTCAGCAGCAGCTTGTGTTTTGTAAGTGATGGTCATGATCAGGTGATGGCCTCTGCACCTATTGCAGTCCTCCTCTAGCTGATTGCATGTGGAACAGCTGTGATGATGTTCCCATAGCCAATCGCATGAAAAACACAGTACAATATCTAGGAACATCATGTTGGTGTTTGCCCATGACAGTCGCTGTGAGTGGTACCTGGATCGGGTGTTTGGCAAACAGCATCACAGATGATGTCTGGATGTTCCTCAAACAATATACACAGTGGGAAATAGCCTAAAGACAGGAAGATGATGTGCCAGACATGACTACAGCATGTAAGTGGAGCTATGCTTCATTGAGACTACTGCCTGTTTAACAAGTTGTGTGTGGCAATGGCTATTCTGCATGTTTTAAAACTGACAAGACAGTGCTCTGTTTGTGAGGGACCCCCATCTGTAGGGCCATCTGTGGACTGATCAGTGTGTGGAACCATTTGTTTCCTGTGTTACTCACTGAACACACATCTGTGAACTGGAGGAGCATAGTGTGAGGACTGCAGTCAGTACATGGTGATAGTGACGAGTTACTGCCATCGCATCCCTGATTGGACATATGTCACATGAAACAGTGGTATGACAGACACTGTCTGGGTTTCTCAGTGACATGCCAATAATAGGCCACTGTTCATAGTTGCAGTCACAAGTCTTCTACACTTTGTACAGATGTCATGCAGTATATATGCATGCGTTGTACTCCCTCTGCAAATGTATACCATCTGTTGTGTTGGGTTGATGGTCATATCTATGCATGCTGTTATCCTGAATGCTGTTGACTATTACTAAGCCATATCTGTGTTTAAACTGCAACACCATAGGCTGTATGGGTTTGGAGGTCCTGGCAGAACCTCCTGTCCCACTTCAGCTGGCCATGGCACTGGGCACCAGCACATCTGGGACCCAGCCTTAGACCTCCACCTCTGTTGGCTCTGCACCACCTTCTGGTGGTACCACCACTGAGAATGGGGCTTGTCCCTCCTGGGAGCAGGTCCAGACAGGAACATGTCCGCTGTCATACAGTCCCAGACGTGGTGCGTAGGGGCTCAATAAGGGGTTTTGAGGTCAGATACACCAGCTCAAGGGCAGAGTGTCACATTTACAGGGTGAGGCTGCCCCTCCTAGACAGCCCCAGCACTGCCACCTTTGCAGCTGTTTTGGTGCAGTGGTGGTTGCCCATGGCTGGGGACCTCCATTCCACTGTTTCCATCTGGGGGCTCATGGGCTTGTGACTGCCGAACACCCTTTCCCACCCGAGGTGCATCCCCCCAACATGTGTCATATACCAATCCTGTATGCTGTCTTGTTTGTCATCCTACCCTATCTATTCTCCACGAGCATTCCTACTCTCCTTCCCTCACATCCCACTCTTACCGTAAGGAAATAAAAGGTCAATTGGTTCCTAGAACAACATTTGCCCCATACATAGCTTTCCATTTCACACACGTGTCCACTGGATACATGTAACCCTTTTAATATGCATCGCAACATACTCCAGTTGTCCTCACCCCTGTCTCTCAGGCACATGATCGTAGTATGCACATGGCTCATAAATGATGCAGACGACCCCGTTGTACACACAACACTACCGGTCCCTCTATGGTTACCTCATTTACCTTTATCATGATGATGTTGCACACAGCACCTTGCAAGAGTACTGTTCTCACATAATGATTGGACAGGAACTGATGTGTTAATGTAAATAACATGTACAGAGTGATGTATATGGCCAATGTACAAATGTTTGCGTGTATGAATGACACATGTCTGTCTGAGGGAGTCTTGATATTACATAGGACAACACCACTACATAATACAGGCATTGCTGGTGTTTCCCTTTTCATTCCTTTGTAATGCTTTGTTGTCACATGGGATTTTCCTGATATATCTATATATATGCATGCATCTATTTCTGGGCATAAACACTCACACATACATCTACATGATGGAATACATTTCCTATACTGTTGAATGACTGTGCTGGATGATATGTTTGTGATAAGGTCCGATGTCTGTATATCTGCCATAGCTTAGTGGTAAATCACAATAGCTGTGTGTGTAGGGTCCTGGTTTTGAGCCTTGCAGAGGCAGTTTAGTTTGTTGCTGGGCAGAAGAAGGCCATTGGATACAGAGTGATTAAGGCACATTAAAGCAGTTGTGAGTGGGTGTGCATGAGTTTGCATGGAGTTAAGTAATGCTAACCTCCGGTTACAGTTTCTTACACTCAGTTAGCCTCTACATTGCTTTACCAGTTTAATACTCGCATATTGGCGGCCAAACAGGCTTACACTCGCTTGCTCCTGCACTTGCAAATGCACTGCATTTGGTGTTTGCATCTGACACTCACACTCCTGGGTGGGAGTGAGGACTACAGTATTACCTTGTGATGCCTATTACATATGATTACATGCCTACAGTATCGGGAATGGCTGCCCATTAGGCGACAGCATGCCGTTCAACTGTACGGAATCCGTGGCCTGTCCAGAGTTTGATTCATATTATTGGTGTGTTCCTCTTACAATCTGCAACTATCTGGCTAATACATGGGAACTGACACTCTTCAATACCAACAAGTAATTGGGTTTTGGAACCCACATCCTTCAGTCGAGTCATGCTACTGCATACCTAATATTCTATTATCTTTCTAAGGCTGTAAGTGGAATATGTGCTTTCTGTCCCTATCAGACCTCTCATATGACTGGGGGAAAAATATCAACTGAATCAGGGACACGGCATAACAATATTATGGACACATTTAAATTATTGGTGC
>NC_056745.1:823229648-823279648 GCF_019279795.1 Protopterus annectens
ACAACTGTGGAGAAAAGGGCAGTTTCCACTTTCATTTAAGGTGGTTTTGGCAAACTGGTTTTGGTTTCTTATTTGCTGAAATAACATGCTTCCAGACTACTGAACCATAAGCTTAAGGCAATCTATGTAAATAGTAAAAGTATCAAGGATTTTAAAATGTGAACAAGAAAAGACACTGTGAGCGTTTGGGAAGAAATTAAGCAGGAAGTGTTTTTTTTTTTTCATTGTTACTATGGGGAATAATGATATGAGAAGGCCATTCTTACCTTGTGGCCCCAATATGTGAAAAAAAGAAATCATTTGCATGTGTGAATATAATGCAAAAGAAGCCCTCTTCCAGATTATACAGAATACAATTCCATTTTTCCTCTCAGTTAGTTGTCTGAGGGCAGAAAGGTTTAATATTTGTATTAACAGCATCATATCTTCAAAGGTGCTTCAGAATGTGCTGATATAATGAAACAGCAATTTGGCATTTCGGTTAATGAAAGGAAGGCAAGCATCAATTTTATTTGAAAAGACATACGGGAGACAGATACACATAAGTAAAAGGTAAGCTGCCAGGGCTAAAATGCATGATAAGAAAGGACACTGATTTGAAAATGTTGAGTTTGTTAAAAGATGTCAGTTGTTTAAGAATAGGACCTGTCATGTTAAAACAGGCTTGCCTGATGAATTATCCATTATAAGATCAGAGTACTGCATTTCTGTTCATCAAAACTTCTCTGTGGACTGAGTCAATGAAAGTTCATTAAAATTCGCTGAAACAGCCTACTAACTTCCACAGACATTTATGATCCTTAACATTCAAGACTGTGTGTACATAGCAAAATCATTGATTTTTTTTTCAAGAATGGGTGGATATAGACAAGGCTGGATAAAAATTAACACATGTTCATGCATTGTCTTTCTTAAAATGGCATTATTGCTCAAAGGCAAAATATAAAAACAGATATTTTATCTGAAAGCAATAAAAGCTGTAGACAGAAATGTCATCATTTGATTTACAATCAGCATAATGTGTTGAACTTTCACATTAAAATAGTTATTTAAACATATTGTCACTGAACTAATTACTTCACAGTATAGTTCTGACTTAGTATAAGGACATACTGTAACAAGTTAATTTCGCACCCCCTACTGTAATGAGATAAGTTTTATAATTCCAAAGATAACTTAAAGTGGTCATGACAGAATTTTCTGTGCACGAGTCTGCTACTAGGTTTTATTTTCTTACAGCCTAATGAATGCTAAAGTCCAGGTACTTGAAAAATGATTAATAAAAATCATATTATCTGACATACAAGAAAAAAAGTATGCCTAATATTGAGACATATTATCACAACATTGCCTTCTTTAAAATTTCCATTTTCTTCTCCTTTTTTCAGACTTTGTCCATAGGTTTGTTTGCATTGCCAGATTTGTTTTGTTAAAAAACAAATAACTCCAACTTCAGAAACACCAAGCTATTTATTACAAATATAAAAAATGCAAAGCTTTTGGGTAAAACCCTTCCTCAGTGCTGATACATTTCAAAAGAAGCTGTCATAATTAAAAAAAAAAAAATCAAATCCAGCACGACAAGAGCCAGTCAATAAAATGTTTTTGACAATGAAACCATTAAAATGCTACATAAAATATGTAGTAAATATATATACATATATATATATATATATATATATATATATATATATATATATATATATATATATATATATATATATATATATATATATATATATATATATCTTTATATAACATTTTTATGTAGTATTTAATAAAAACTTAAATGTTTTATTACATAAAAGCATAAACACATAAACTACATTAGTCTACTAAAATCCAATATAATTAATGAAACTGCATCTGTTTTCTAACTCGGACAGGTTTTATGATGACAGCACTATTTAAAACCAGGTTTTGAATCAGCTTTTGGCCTTATAATCCAACTATATTCACTATTCTCCAGAATATTATTTGTATCATGGACCCTAGTACGTTTATGTACCGCATCAATTGCTCTAAACCTGAATTCATGACTAAGGTCAGTATCCAAAATGTGTTTACTCAGAGCATTTGTTTGGATGTCCCTATGTATGTCTGACTTATGCTTAGTGATACGTTCTCTAAACTTCCAACTGCATTTTCCTACATAGAAACAGGGACACTTCACATAGGTTGCAAGGTAAACAACATGTGTAGTAAGTACTACATGTGGCATAACAGTACCTTTCTCCCAACTGTATAGATTTTCGCAGAATGTCCAGATTTCTGCCTCATATTTTTGGTGTATTCCTCCTAAAATCTGTAATTTTCTGGCAAATAGCTGAAGATTGAAGTCCTTAAATAATGACAAACATTTGAGTTTAAGACTCCACATCCTTCAGAAAAATTCATGCTAATGCAAAGCCTATTATTCTATCAAGCCTATTATTCTATCAGCATTTCACACTGAGCTAACTGAAGGAAGGATACTGAGGAAACTCAGAGCTATAATATATAACATTAAGTATCCTGTTTTTTGTTTATTTTGTTCTTTATTTCTTTGTTATTTATAGCACTTTGTGTACTGTGTTTTTTTCTAGCTAGTTTCACTGTGTGTGAGGTATTAACTGGAAATTGTCCACTTTTACTATACACACTGAGCAGAGTGGATAAGTTGTTGACAGCAGCTGTTAGCTGAGATATATGTGTCCTGTTTTTTCTCGATTATTTATACAGATTATTGTTTTTAACAATTAATATATAGCACTTTTATTGTCTGCTTTTTAGTCTTCGAGTGTATTTTATTGCTATTAACTAATCTGCACAAGTAACTGATTTGTCTGCAGTTAAAAGCATTCTGTATCTTTACAAATCTTTATCTGTTTGTGCTTTCTCTAGTGCTACTGTCTGTAGGCTATTGTTTCTAGCTGAAGCCTCTTTAACTTTGCTAGATTGTGTTAATAGTCTGCTGAGTGGGGGCTGGTTCTTTTGTGTTCTTGTAAAAAAAGTTGTTCTTCTGGTATTTAAGCCCTAACTTTGATAGGGTTTCTGTCTATACACACTGAGCAGAGTGGATAAGTTGTTGACCGCAGCTGTTAGCTGAGATATATAAGTATCCTGGTTTTTTTTGATTATTTATACAGATTATTGTTTTTAACAATTAATATATAGCACTTTTATTGTCTGCTTTTTAGTCTTCAAGTGTATTTTATTGCTATTAACTAATCTGCACAAGTAACTGATTTGTCTGCAGTTAAAAGCATTCTGTATCTATACAAATCTTTATCTGTTTGTGCTTTCTCTAGTGCTACTGTCTGTAGGCTATTGTTTCTAGCTGAAGCCTCTTTAACTTTGCTAGATTGTGTTAATAGTCTGCTGAGTGGGGGCTGGTTCTTTTGTGTTCTTGTAAAAAAAAAGTTGTTCTTCTGGTATTTAAGCCCTAACTTTGATAGGGTTTCTGTCTATACACACTGAGCAGAGTGGATAAGTTGTTGACTGCAGCTGTTAGCTGAGATATATAAGTATCCTGTTTTTTTTTCGATTATTTATACAGATTATTGCTTTTAACAATTAATATATAGCACTTTTATTGTCTGCTTTTTAGTCTTCGAGTGTATTTTATTGCTATTAACTAATCTGCACAAGTAACTGATTTGTCTGCAGTTAAAGGCATTCTGTATCTTTACAAATCTTTATCTGTTTGTGCTTTCTCTAGTGCTACTGTCTGTAGTCTATTGTTTCTAGCTGAAGCCTCTTTAACTTTACTAGATTGTGTTAATAGTCTGCTGAGTGGGGGCTGGTTCTTTTGTGTTCTTGTAAAAAAAAAAGTTGTTCTTCTGGTATTTAAGCCCTAACTTTGATAGGGTTTTGGTCTATACACACTGAGCAGAGTGGATAAGTTGTTGACTGCAGCTGTTAGCTGAGATATATAAGTATCCTGGTTTTTTTTTCGATTATTTATACAGATTATTGTTTTTAACAATTAATATATAGCACTTTTTATTTTCTGCTTTTTGGTGTTCGAGTGTATTTTATTGCTATTAACTAATGTGCACAAATAACTGATTTGTCTGCAGTTAAAAGCATTCTGTATCTTTACAAATCTTTATCTGTTTGTGCTTTCTCTAGTGCTACTGTCTGTAGGCTATTGTCCCCACCGTCCCTACCAGTTGGTGTCTGGATCTTATACTTGGTGGCTTTGCAGTTGCCCGCCCCTACTGTAAATCTGATCTGTGACACTCCTCCCAGTCTAGTGTCATTAGCTCATTGCCTTAATATTGCTACAACTCAAGTGCTCTAGGTTGCACTGCATCTGAAGTGTTTGTGTGTTTTAGCTGCTTTTATGTATATATAGAATTCTCTGCTTCTTTAACTAAATAAGCTTTGCAAAGTAGTTTTATTGCATTCCTGCCTGTATTTCTGAGTTTTTTTCACTTTTAAAGTTTGTTTTTGCTTAGTTTAACTGGTAGGCTACACACTCAAGTGCGCTAGCCGAATTAAAGAATTTACTGTGTTTCTGTACCTAATTTCTGCTACTTTGTAAAAAAAAAAAAAATCCTTGTTTCCCGCCTTTACTGAACTAGAATAGTCCAGTCTTCAGGTATTGCTGATCTCTGGGCTGTGTCATAGTTCCTGTGTTGCCCATATCCTTATTTGGACAGGAGGAAGCTTCTTTGTTCACCAGTGAGAGTGGGGAGCTCTGAGCAGCCTATCTGTCCCTTGTTGAGTGGTTCCAGCCCAGTGACCTGTAGCTTATTGGCCATTTTGAGCCATTTCCTATCTCTTTCTAACTCCCTTCTTTAAAGCCAGTTTTAGCGCGATTTTGCGCTTGTAATTTAAAGTTTGTCTTGTTTGTTGCATTTACCTGTTGAGGCTACACACTCAAGTGCACTAGCCTGTGTTACATATTTATTGCATTTTTCTGTTGTTTGTTGCAAAAATTATCCTTGTTTCCCATCTTTCCTGACCTAGAGTAGTCCAAATACAGGCTTTGCTGTATTCTGGACTTTTGGAAAGTTCCTGTGTTGCCCATTTCCTTTCTTGGATAAAGGGAGGCTTATTTGTTCACCAGTGGCAGTGGGGAGCTGGAGCAGCTAATATATCCCTGGAGGAGTGTTTCCAGCACAAGAATCTGGTAGTTCCAGTGTTGCCCATTTCCTTTCTTGGATAAAGGGAGGCTTCTTTGTTCAGCAGTGGCAGTGGGGTGCTTGGAGCAGCCTATCTCTCCCTGGAGGAGTGTTCCCAGCACAAGAATCTGGTAGTCTGTTTGTTGCAAAAAAGAAAAAAAAAAAAAAAAAAATATCCTTGTTTCCCATCTTTCCTGACCTAGAGTAGTCCAAATACAGGCTTTGCTGTATTCTGGACTTTTGGAAAGTTCCTGTGTTGCCCATTTCCTTTCTTGGATAAAGGGAGGCTTCTTTGTTCACCAGTGGTAGTGGGGAGCTTGGAGCAGCCTATCTATCCCTGGAGGAGTGTTACCTGCACAGGAATCTGGTAGTCTATTGGCCGTTTTGGGCCAATTTTTAGCTCTTTCAAGTCCCCCTGTATAAAACCCACTTTGGCGCAGTGTTTGCGCTTGTTACTACTCAGCCAAGCTCCTTGTGGTCCTGCAGAGTGGTGCTAGCAGCAGAAAGGCTAAAAGAGTGACTGCTAACCTGATAAAAGTGTTTGTTTTCTTGCTACTACCTGGGCGACTGTCCGATCTAGCTAAACTGCAAGTATTTCTGCTTCTTGAACTGTTTTAAACTGTTTAAAGTTGTTTTTGCACCTGCACTATTAAAGTTTGTCCTGTTTGTTGCTTTTACCTGTTGAGGCTACACACTCAAGTGCGCTAGCCTGTGTTACATATTTATTGCATTTTCCTGCTGTTTGTTGCAAAAAAATATATATCCTTGTTTCCCGTCTTTCCTGACCTAAAGTAGTCCAAATACAGGCTTTGCTGTATTCTGGACTTTTGGAAAGTTCCTGTTTTGCCCATTTCCTTTCTTGGATAAAGGGAGGCTTCTTTGTTCACCAGTGGCAGTGTGGAGCTTGGAGCAGCCTATCTATCCCTGGAGGAGTGTTCCCAGCACAAGAATCTGGTAGTCTATTGGCCATTTTGGGCCAATTTCTAGCTCTTTCAAGTCCCCCTGTTTTAAACCCGCTTTAGCATGGCTTTGCACGATTTTGCGCATAGCGCAGCATCGGGCAGTGCTGCTTAATTGGGTTTAAACCATTCTTGGCTCCACAAAGTCTGCTCTTCACTTTTTCCCTTAGAACTGATCTAGTTCTCATAATAACACCCTATTCCCACTGTAAAGCCTGGCACTTGCCCAATAAAGCAATTAAATAAGTCAACACTAAAAAATTTAAGGCACTACACCCTCACAAACTCCCCTTGAGTACTTTGTTCCCCACTGGCCCTTTTTTTCAATTATAAAGAAATTCCCAATACTATTCTAACATGTCCAAAGGTCAGTTATCAATCTCCTCTCCAGTCCAGCTGGTGAATCTTGGAATCTTGAGGCAATGTTACAACTGCCTCATGTACACAGACAACCCTCTCCTCCTCCCAACAAATTCCAACACGTGAGAGATGCAGCCATATAGCCAAACTGGAGGCTAAGCTCTCTCAACTCAGTACTGGCGTAACCAGTCAGGAGTTGAATGTAACCACACTCACTACAATTCCAGTCTCACATAGACCTATCACGACAGCAAACCAAAGACATAAACACACAAAAACATACTCGGAGGCTCTAAATAAAAATCTGCCTAAGCAGCAGAGACCTTCAAGCAACTGCTACCCCAAAACTAAGCACGTGCAACACATAGCTTACAAAGCCAGTGTGCCGAACAGTCACAGCCCTTAAGGCTAAACAACACACCTGATACACTTGTAATAGGTGACTCTATCGTCAGGCACACTGACATCCCGCTCACCAGGCTGAACAAGGAGAAGGTCACGGTGAGCTACCTGTTGGGCGCTAGGATCTGCCACATAACACGAGCACTCAGGTCACTCCAAGGCAAGTACAAATATGACTCAGTCATTATCCATGCTGGTGTGAATGACCTGAGATGTACCTCCCTGGACTACATGAAAAGAGACATAGAGGAGCTCCCTGAGCATGTAGCCCAGGCCGGTATGACCCTGACCTTGAGTAGCATCTTACCCTCACCAAGAATGATGCCACAATATGAAGACAAGATGATCAATTTTAACAATTGGCTTAAGTATAGGTGTCATTCAAAGGGGATCCAATGCCTGTCTGCCTGGGATGACATGCTCGACAAGCCACAATGCTTCACTAGGGACGGCTTGCAACTGTCACCCCCGGGCTTTCGGATATTGGCAAAGCCTCTTGCCACCCCCATAGTGCCTTTTTTAGGCAAGGCTCAAAAGACAAATCCACCTCCATAGGTATCACAAGGGATAAGAAACTAAGAGTAATGCTACTCAATGCCAGAAGTTTAAACCTCAAGATGCCCGCACTTGAAACTCTCCTTAGCATGGAGAACATCGATATCTGTGCAGTAACAGAAACCTGGTTCAAGGCTCCCAAGAGCACCCCAGCACTACCAGGTTATACCTCATACCATGTTTTTTGGCCCCCAAACTTGGACCGAACCACAAAAGGAGGGAGAGTATCAATATTCGTCAAAGATACCCACACCTCCAGGTTAGTGGCACAGCATGAAGCATCAGAGACTATCCATGTGCAACTAACAGTGGGTAAAACTGCCTTCCAGTTTATAGCCTACTACAGACCACCCTCCCAAACCCAGGAACCCCACTCAGCCTTCCTGAGAACACTGGAAAATATGAAGGTCTCTCCAAACACCATTATATTGGGCGACTTCAACTACCCTAACATAGACTGGGAGCATTACTCTAGCTCCAACACCCTAGCCCAAAGGTTCCTAGAATTTATAACCTCAAATGCTATGGAACAACTTGTTGCCACTCCCACAAGAGGGGAAAACATACTGGACCTGATCATCACCAACATGGGGACTCTATGCTCCAGACCAGAAGTGTAACCCTCACTGGTAAGATCAGACCATAAACTAATCTCACTAGATATTCACATCCCGACCCTAGCCCCTGCCAAGAAAACCACAGTGAAAAACTTCTCTAAAGCAAATTTCACACTCCTAAAAACCGAGGTGCAATCCTTCAAAACCCCTGGGCCTGTGGAAAATATGGCCCAGACCGCAGAATCCTTTATAAACGCATTCTATGAATACATTCAGGAATGCATGGATCATGCAATCCCAAATAAAACCAAGACCCAATCCTCCAAAGTTAGGCATCCTGTCTGGTGGACGCCAGCCATAAACAAACTATACAATAGAAGGAGGAAGCTACTACATAATAGAGCAAAATCCCAAAAAGGGAAGGCATCTCTGATCAGTATTAGCAAAAAACTACGGGCACTCATAAAATCATCTAAGGCCAGCTTCGAGAGAAAAATTGCACAGGACACTAAGGATAATCACAAGGCTTTCTTTAGTTATGTTAGTAACCTAGGTGGGAATTCCCAGATATGCTCAGAATTAGTCCAAAATGACACAAAATACACCGAACCCACAGACATTGCCAACAGCCTAGCTGACAGGTTCAGCGCAAACCTCTCCTCCCCCTTCCCCACCAAAAGGGCAAATATCTATCCCAGCAGAGTGCTGCCCCCCTGACATCTCAGATGCTCAGGTAAGAGCCCCCCTCTCCAAAGCAAAAAACACAGCATCAATGGGACCAGACAGTGTCCCGGGCTGCGTCCTACATGAATTTCAAGAAGAACTAAACCCAAACATAAAACTACTGTTCAATCTTAGCCTTACTACAGGATATGTACCCAAAGAGTGGCGTACAGCAACAGTGGATCCTCTCCACAAAGGTGGTGCCTCAACAGATCCTGGAAATTATCACCCCATAAGCTTGACTAGCTTGGTCTGCAAAGCTATGAAAAGGATCATCAAGGACCTCATAAATAAAGATATTGGGGACCTACAGACACTGGATCCTACCCAGTTCGGCTTTGTTAAGGGCAGATCATGCCTCTTAAACCTGGTCAATTTCTTTGAAACAGTCACCAAGGCCATTGACGAGGGGAAGGTGATCCACACAGCCTACCTGGACCTTGCAAAAGCCTTCGATACAATAACCCACTTGGGCATTATAGATAAGCTCACCAGCTTAAATATAAACCCCTATGTCACTAGATGGGTTGCAAACTGGCTCAAGGACAGAACCCACATGGTTAGAATTGCTGGAGCCATGTCAGACTCCAAACCAGTTACAAGTGGCGTCCCACAAAGCTCAGTCCTGGGACCTCTCTTGTTCGGTATATATTTCTCGGAGGTACAGGCTAACACGGAAGGACTGTGGCTGACCAAGTTCGCAGATGACTGCAAACTGGGTGCCATAATACACTCTCCAGCCGACACAAGCTAAACACCAAAATGTGTATAGTCATCCCCTTTGGCAAAAACAAAGTGCCCACAAATTACCACATAGGTGGTAATCCATTAAGTACGGAAGAAGTAATTAGGGACCTGGGGACCCAAGCTGATAGCAATCTCTCATTTGACAACCACGTGGCCAAAGTGGTTAGAAAAACATTTTATATAGCCCACCTAATCATGAAGGGATTCACATCTAGATCAGGGGAGGTCATCGTGCCTCTTTACTCATCCCTCATCAGGCCCATAATTGAGTAAAATGCCCCATTTGGAATGTACCTTACCAGACACCTGCAGCAACTGGAAAGACCCAAAAAGTACCTCACCAAGAGGATCAAAGGGCTCAAACAGATGCCATATGCTGCCCAGCTAAAGAAACTCCAGCTCTACTCAGTGGCATACCGCCTGCTCAGAGGCGATCTGTGCCTGATGTATAAAGCCATGTCCAACCCGGAATTAATGGACATGCTGCACCTCAAAATATCCAAATCACATCGAGCTACGCGCTCGAGAGACTTGAACCTCAGCACTGAAATAAATAGGACATGCTGGAGGGACAGATTCATAACCCAGAGGCTCCCTTCACTCTGGAATAAAATCCCAGTCCAGGTTAGGCAGAGTCCCTCATTGACTCTCTTCAAGAGGAATCTTGATGAGTAGATGGGAGATAGTAAGTTTACCCCGGGTATCACTTCTGTGTCACTGTTAGACAGAGGCACAGTATACTAACCTCGAAAAAGGGCATAGCAAAATTCATTTAAAATGGGTGGCGAAAGCCAAACACACTCTGGCTAGGCTTATAAATGCCCTAGGGCAGATAGCCTAGTATGAACCTACGAACCTATGAATCTGTTGGGTTGTTTGTTTCTGATAACTTGTTGCAGTTAAACTCTTTTTTCTAGAGGCTCCTATAGCTATTTAAAACTTCCATTTAAAGGCTCACTGCTGCTTTTCAGCTGTGAGAAACATTTCTGCAGTTTGTTCTAAGTAGTGGGGATATTTGTCGCATTTCCATATTCAGGCTTGTATTTGGGCCTAGTGTTTGTGGAGACTGTGTGTCTGAGCACATATTCAGGGACATCTTGGTTTAGCCAAAGCCATCAGGCATTTCAATGAGAGAGAATTGTTTGAGGTCATTGGCTGACTGAGGTCACCTGGACTACAGCTTAGACTAAGCACATCATTGGTTCTTTTGAGATTTCTTTCTTAAAAGCTGTCTCAGGTTTCAACTTTCTGTTACCTAAGAAGTTCAGTTGTGAGTGTTCTGCCATTTCACACTGAGCTAATCAAAGGAAAGACACTGAGGAAACTCGGAGCTATAATATATAACATTAAGTATCCTGTTTGTTGTTTATTTTGTTCTTTATTTCTTTGTTATTTATAGCACTTTATGTACTCTGTATTTTTCTAGCTAGTTTCACTGTGTGTGAGGTATTAACTGGAAATTGTCTACTTTTATTAAGCATCTGCTGGGTTGTTTGTTTCTGATAACTTGATGCAGTTAAACTCTTTTTTTTTTTCTAGAGGCTCCTTTAGCTGTTTAAAACTTTAATTTAAAGGCTCACTGCTGCTTTTCAGCTGTGAGAAACATTTCTGCAGTTTGTTTCCCACCCTTCCTCCCTGTTGGTATAGTGTTTTTATAGTTGGTGGCTTTGCAGTTGCCCGCCCCTAGTGTAAATTTGATCTGGGACCCTCCTCCCAGTCTAGTGTCATTACCTCATTCTACCCAGTACAGGAAGAACATTTGAGAAGGCCAATCAGCTTAGATTCTGCTACTCCTTTCTCTCTTTCCACTTAAAAAAAAAAATAAACTTTTTCTAAGCTTGTTTCCTGCCTTTCCTGTGGGTAGTCTAGCCTGGATATAGATTTGCTGTGTCCAGGACTATTTGTAGGCTTCTAGGGCCCAAGCCTTTCTGTGTTGGAGGGAAGCCTTCTAGCTTAATTTTGTTTCATAGAACTAGCCAGTTTTTTGTTTCAGCACTTGTTCATAACTTATTGTAAGCACTAAATAAGCTACAAATTACTACAGCACTCAACTTTCCTCACTGTCTAGAGGAAAACAGTTTCTAGTACTTAACAAATAAGCACCTATCCAGGCATGTCTAAGGGTCAGCCCCCGGTGTTTTCTCCTGTCTACCTGATGAATCTGGGCATCTTGGAGCAATGCAGTAATTGCCTCATGTACACAGACAATCCTCTCCTCCTACCACCCAACACTACAACCTGTGAGAGATGCACTTATATAGCCAAACTGGAAGCAAAGCTCTCTTCACCCAAGACTGGACTGCACAGTCAAGAAGGGAAGGTAAACACTTGCACCACACCACACTCAGCACATAGTCCCTCAAAACCTACACCACCAAAACACACACATAGAAACACAAAACACACACCTACATTCGCGGAGACTCTCAGTAAAAACCTTCCCAAGCAACAGGGACCTCCAAAGCAGAAACACAAGCAACCTCCACCCCCGAACACAACCCAAATGACACAAAGCCCACAAACTCAGGATGCCACTCAACCACAGCCCATAAGGCATAACAACGTACCCAACACTCTAGTCATAGGTGACTCTATAGTCAGGCACACTGATGTTCCAGTCACCAGGCTAAACAAGGAGAATGTTACTGTCAGCTGCCTGTCAGGTGCCAGGATCCGCCACATAATGCATGCACTCAGGTCACTCCACAACAAGTACAAATATGACTCTGTCATTGTCCATGTTGGTGTGAATGACCTGAGATGTACCTCCTTGGACTACATGAAAAGGGACATGGAGGAGCTGTCTGATCTTGTAGCCCAAGCAGGTATGACCCTAGCCCTGAGTAGCATCCTGCCATCACCCAGAATGATACCACAGTACAAGGACAAAATGATTGACTTCAACAATTGGCTAAGCTTCTGGTGTCATTCTAAGGGGATCCAGTATCTGTTTGCCTGGGATGACATGATCAACAAGCCACGATGCTTTGCCAGAGATGGTCTGCACCTGTCGCCCCTGGGATTCCGGATACTGGCTAAGGCTCTAGCCACCCCTATAGTGCCTTTTTTAGGCAAGGTTCAAATGACAAATTCACCACCCTAACAGTTACAGGCAAGAAGAATCTGAGGGTATTGCTACTCAATGCTAGAAGTCTAAACCTCAAAATGCACTTTCTCGAGGCACTCCTTAAAATGGAGAACATCAACATCTGTGCAGTGACAGAGACCTGGTTCAAGGCTCCAGAGAGTACCCCTGCATTACCAGGCTATAATTCATACCACACTTTCGGCCACCTAACCTGGACCGAAACACTAAAGGCAGAGGCATGTCCATATTCATTAAGGATATCAACACCACCAGGCTAGTTGCTCAGCATAATGCATCCGAGATTATCCAAGTGCAACTAACTCTGGGCAAGACCGCAATCCAAATTGTAGCTTGCTACAGATCCCCCACCATGCCCCAGGATTCCCAATCCTCATTTCTTAATACACTGGAAAATATTAGGATACAACCTAGCACCCTAATAATGGGCGATTTCAACTACCCTACCATTAACTGGGAAAACTACTCATGTACCAACGCTTGTGCTCAACATTTTCTGGAATTCATAAATTCCAATGCCATGGATCAACTTATACACACCCCCACCAGGGGCAGCAATATCCTAGACCTGGTTATTACCAACATGGGCAACCGGTGCGCCACACCAGAGGTCAGTTCCTCGTTGGTTAGATCCGACCATAAGCTAATCACCCTAGACATCCACATCCCACCCCCACCCCCACCCTCCATTAGGGAAACCACAGTAAAAAATTTCTCCAAAGCCAACTTCACGCTTCTTAAGACAGAAGTGGCAAACTTCACGACACCCATGCTGACAGACAATAGAGGTATGACTGCTAAATCCTACACAAATGCACTTTATAAGCACTTACATGAGTGCATGGATCATGCAATCCCTAACAGAACCAAGATGCTATCCTCTAAAAAAAGGAAGCCAATCTGGTGGTCCCCTGCCATAAACAAACTCTACAACAGAAGAAAGAAACTGTTACAAAAAAAGAGTAAAATCCCATGATTGGAGAAACTCCCTGGTCAGCTTCAGTAAGAAGCTGAGATCCCTCATAAAATCCTCCAAAGCTAGTTATGAAAACAAAATCGCCACTGACTCTAAAGACAACCACAAAGCATTCTATAGCTATGTCAAGAATCTTAATGGCAACACTCAGATCTGCTCTGATTTACAGCACAATGGCACTAAATATACAGAACCAATGGATATTGCCAACATTCTGGCAGATAGGTTCAGTGCTAACTTTACCCCTCTGTCATCCCCTAAAGGGCCCATCTCTATACCAGAAGAATGCAAAGTTCCTGTAATCACGGCTGCACAGATAAAAAACACACTATCCAAAGCCAAGAGCACAGCATCCATGGGACCTGACGACATCCCAGGCTGTGTTCTACATGAACTACAGAACGAACTGGCACCCCACCTAAGTACCATGTTCAATCATAGCCTCACTTCAGGCTATGTGCCCACTGAATGGCGCACAGTGATAGTTATCCCACTCCACAAAGGGGGAGCCACCACAGACCCCGGAAACTACCGCCCCATTAGCCTAACGAGCCTGGTCTGCAAGGTTATGGAGCATATCATCATGGAACTTATAAACAATGACATTGGTAATCTCCAAACTCAGGACCCCACCCAGTTCGGGTTTGTAAAAGGCAGATCATGTCTCCTAAACCTGATAGACTTCTTTGAAGCAGTCACCAAAGCCGTAGATGAGGGTAAGGTGGTTCACACAGCCTATTTAGATCTCACCAAGGCTTTTGACACCATCCCCCACTCTGGAATTATAGATAAACTCACTAAACTAGGTATAAATCCCTATGTCACAAGATGGGTTGCCAACTGGCTCACTGACAGAACCCTCACTGTGAAAGTAGCAGACTCCAAATCCAGCTTCAGACCAGTGACAAGTGGAGTACCACAGGGTTCAGTCCTGGGTCCTCTCCTGTTTGGTATCTACTTCTCTGAAGTACAGGCCAACACAGAAGGTCTTTGGCTAATGAAGTTTGCAGATGACTGCAAACTAGGAGCCATAATTAAAACTCCAAAAGATGTAGACATCCTACAAAAGGGCCTTGGTGAGACAGATGCCTGGTGTCAAAGCCATGGCCTCAAGCTCAATGCCAAAAAGTGCATCGTCATTCCTTTTGGTAAAAACTCAGTACTCATGAACTACCACATAGGTGGTAGTCTACTTAACACCAAAAGTGCGATAAGAGATCTTGTGACACAGGTGGACAGTAGTCTCTCCTTTGATAATCACATCGCCACAGTAGTCAGGAAATCCTTCTATGTGGCACACATCATCACAAAAGGTTTCTCATCCAGGAAAAAAGAGGTCATTGTTCCCCTCTACTCATCACTCATTAGACCCATTATAGAGTACAATGCCCCTTTTGGTATGTACCTCACAAGACATCTACAACAACTGGAAAGGCCACAGAAATACCTCACAAAGAGAATTACTGGCCTCAAAGAGATGCCCCATGCAGACCGTCTCAAAAAACTGCAGCTTTACTCCGTTGCATATCGCCTACTCAGAGGCGATCTCTGCCTAACACACAAAGCTATGTCAAACCCAGAGCTTTTAGACATGCTCCACTTAAAGAAACCCAAATCCCTATGAGCTACATGCTCTAGGGACCTAAATGTCATCACCACAATAAACAGAACATGCTGGAGGGATAGATTCCTGTCCCAGAGACTTCCCATACTCTGGAACAAACTACCTATCTATATCAAACAAAGCTCCTCATTAGCACTGTTCAAGAAAAATCTTGATGAACGGATGGGAGATAGGAAATTCACCCCGGGGATCACTTCTCTGGGTCTGCTCAACAGTGGCACAGGAAAATAATTTTCTTGGGTGGCGAAAGCCAGGGTACCTTTGGCTAGGCTTATATAAGCCCTAGGGCCAATAGCTTAGTACCTACCTATGAACCTATGAACCTATGAACTTTCGAAGTTTGTAAGAGCAATTTTTAAAATCTGTCCCTATTTGTCCCCCCATCATTTTAGGGTCTATATTACAATGCTGAACTCACAGGAGTCCGAATGTTGTAATATTGAGCCCAAATGTTTGAAACACGGAAATAGCAAAGCCACAGAACACTGATTATTTTCCCAGGGAAAAAAAATTTGTGGGCTGTTTTTGCAGCTTTGTTATTTACTCCACTGTGGTGCGATCTTGGAGTTGGTATATTTAACTAGGGGGGTATAGGGGGCACAGCCCCCCACATTAGATTAAGTTTAAAGCGTACTTATTTTTTTTTTTTTATTTTACCGTAACAGCAATTTTTTCCCTGGGAAAAAAATCGCTGTTCTGTGTTTTCGTACTTTTTGGGTTTCGGACTTCACAGTTCAATATTACATCATTCAGACTCCTGTGATTTCGACAATGTAATATAAACCCTCATTTTAGGCTTTGTCCAGATTTTTATTCTCTAAGAGGTTGAGAGGTACATAGTATAACTCCTGTCAGTCACCGGATGTGTAAACATATTATTAGAAATAATATCATTACAACAGCTACAACTATGGCACGGGAAAGCCCCAGATTTGTTTATTGCTCTATCATTATTAGTTAGCTTAAAATCTTTATAACCTAATCTTCTTTTTAAGGTTTTACAGTTCCTATATGTGAACCTTGGTCTATCCTCCAACAACTGTTATAGATCAGGCATAGCCCTTAGAATATTCCAGTTCTTATTTATTATATTCCTCACATCCTTTGTTCTTCTATTATAAGTAGTTATATATCTAATTTTGCCGGCTTGTGTGGATGTATTAATATTCTGATCCTGATTCTCTTTTTTTTTAAACAATAGTTTGGCTAAGATTTTCCTACTGTCAAGTACTTCATTAAAATACTTTCTATAGTTGATGTGCTCTAACCTCTTTCTTGGAACTCCATAACCATTTCCTGCATCTGGTCCTTATACTTAATCTCATTAGTGTTTAGTCTACTAACTCAGATAAACTGTCCTCACAATTCCATTAAATATCGGCGGTGCATGCATACTTCTCCTATATACACACCAATTAATATGCAGCTCATTTAATCTAATCTAAGATGGCCACTGAGTAGCAACTTCCTTGATGAATTCTGCGGATAGTTATAAGATTTGAGAGATCTGTAGTTAGGTCATTTGGAACACCATGTAGCTCCATGAACTGGTACCATATGAAACTCCCAAAAAACTTTTTCTGAATTGAAAATGAAAAAAGCTTCTCTTCTAACACTATACAAGCTGCTTGCTACTAAGTTAACAACCAGTTTATTGTAGTTAAAGCAACAAACACTGACTGCTGTAGCACTGCAACCATGACTCTAGTTGCAGTATTAACATTCATTTATGACACTGGTACTGTACTCGACCCCTGACAGCTTGTGCCCAGGGCAGCCATCCACTCACACTTCACACTAGACAGTGGTACTGTACTCAACACCTGACATTAATGTCCCCTGATAGCTTGTGCCCGGGACAGCCATCCACCCACACTCCACTCTAGTTAGACACTGGTACTGTACTCGACACCTGACATTAACGTCCCCTGACAGCTTGTGCCCAGGGCAGCCACCCACCCACACTCCACCCTAGTTAGACACCTTTACTGTACTCGACACCTGACATTAATGTCCCCTGACAGCTTGTGCCCAGGGCAGTCACACACCTACACTCAACCCTAGTTAGACAATGGTACTGTACTCGACACCTGACCTGACATTAATGTCCCCTGACAGCTTGTGCCCGGGGCAGCCAGCCACCCACATTCCACCCTAGTTTTGTCTCTGAAACTTGACAGGAAGATTCCAAATGGTTCAACTAAAAAAGACTAACATACTTTTAAGAATGCTGTTTCACGGTGTATCTGTCAGAAGGATAACTGTGGCTGGGGGATTAATTTATTGCCTTTACTTCAGCTAACAAAAGGGATTAACATAAGAAAATGAGCACCTTAGATCTCTTCAGTAAGAAATCTCTATAACTAAAGTAGGTTGTGACCTATCGACATAGTTATCTTTGAGAATGGGTCACTTACTTTCAAAAATGGATCATGTTCAAGAAAATTGCAATAAAATTAACTCCTTAAAACCAAAATTCATCAACAAAAAATTCAAATAAAAGACACATACATGTATTTATCTTAGACAACAAACTAAAAGACGAGGAGCTACAAAATGAGTACCTCTTAAAATAGTTGCCTGTGGGATAAATGGGATGAGTTAGAAAACCAGGAAAGGAGGAAAATTTGAGAGTATAGGGAGGGCCAGAGAAAATGGGGGTGGGCAATAATATTGCAAATTTCTTAACACACTGGTTTCAAAAAGTATTAAATATAGAGAAGAGATTTTTATGTGGCATAGAGAGAGCAAACAGGTTGCATGTGAATCCCCTACAAAACGAGGAACTCCCACAAGGTCTACAAAAGTAAAACATATTTCTTATTTGAATAAATAATGCATTCTGTAAAACTACCTGGTCTGCCCTCCCCAATAATTAAAGTAAACAGCAATAATATTAGCATTGACATTGACTTTTCTGTTAAAGCTATAGAAAAATGTCTGCTACTCCTTAGTTAAAGCTCTCTGAAAGAAAAAGAATAACATCAAAACTCACATCCTGCTACAGCTGAATTACTTCTGCTTAACAAGCAAGGATTTTTCACACATTAAACACAGTAGTATAGTTACTAATTGTGAAGATACAGACCATAACTATTTATCCCTGAAGGTGCATTTTAAAAAGAACAATTGGAAAAGTAAATTAACAACCAAAAAGACAAAGGAATATAATGTTGCAGCCAAGTAAAACTGAAGATGCATAGACAATAAGAAGGTTCATATAACTTACATTGTGTGCCGCATGTATTTTCTATTAACGGTGAAAGAGAGATGTGATATCTGACAAAAAATATTTCAAAACTGCATTTCTATGGTTTTATCAATCCATGCTACAATGTTTTACAGTATAATTACAAAGATACAAGTCTCACAATTTCTTGTTATAGTATACCCTTAATGCCGAATTATTCTGCATACAATTAACAGTATACCTCAGTAATACCACTGAAGTGTAAGGATTTCTTTTAGGCATATAACTACAAATTGTAATAAGTACATTTTGGGGTCCACTATCATTTTCTTTAAAAACATAAAAGAAATAATAAAGAAACATTAAAACTACAGCTTTTTATGTGTCTGAGCTCTTATCATCCACGGGAAACGTTTGGTTGGGGATACCAGAGATGCATTTCAGGTGGCATAAGACTTGTACCACAATGTAAGACTACACCATTGTATTAAACAGACATGAATAATCAAGCAGTGTCATGTTGCATGGATAGGCAGTCAGGTACACTTCAGTGACAGCATAGAGTGAGTTGGATGGAAAAGTTGTAACCTTATCTGAATGGTGAAGAAGAGCAAATACAAAGTAGGGCAAGGTATCAGCATTGTACTGTAGTGTACAAGCTAGTGACAATGTGTATTATGGCAACGCCTGGTAGAGTAAATCCATAGATTTTGCAGCAGCCCATCACTGGACAGGTTATACCTACCACATATAGAGTTTAAGGTAATCCAGTTATGTGGTGCATAGGCACCTGGGTACCATACTAGTTCCATTAGAGGGATGGGATGAAAGGATGGACATAAGAAAACAGGAAATGGGGTATTTTGTTAGGAAAATACATACAGAAGGAAAATCTGCAGAGTAATGCACAAAGGAAAGAAGGTCACAATGTGTCTTTGGTATAGGTCACCCATTTCATAGCAGAGAATTAATGATGGGAACAGTGAAGGAGAAACAGAATAGAAAAATGGGGGCAATAGGGAAAACAAACAAACAAGCATGAAAGAGTACAGGCAAAAGGGGAAGACTGGCACACACCAGGACAGGGAGAAACTGGATATACATAAAAGAAACATAGGTCAGACAAATAGTTTGGATAAAGGGAGGTACAGGCAGTGTACTAGCTCTAGGCCAACCCAGAGGGATGTTGATGGGGCTCAGAAGATAGAGATCCTGGGTCCAGGTGGCCAGTGGTACAGGACACACACTTCTCTGATGGCCCAATGTCATGGGTCAAGCAGTCTAGTGAATCTACAATTTCCTGCAGGTGAGGATGATATGTAGCAACCCACCGTGTGACTATCCCATCAACCACCCCCTCCATCATCCACTCAATCTCTGGCTAAGCTGCTGTAGGTCACCTGGGCTGCACCAGACAATCATACCTCCACCCCATGAAGCACTCTTATCCAGCTTGCCTATCTCAGCCACAGCCTTGGCTGTGGTAGTAGCAGGAGGTGTCTGACATACCTGAGGTTTACCATTACCACCATAACTTTCACAGAGTAGAAAGAAATCCTACAAATGTTACAGATCACATAAGTAGTGGAGAGAAGATAAGAGCCCCTCTCACCCAACTGTGCCGATACTCTTTGCTGCCTCCTGTAATGCTCTCCTCTAAATCTTCCCATACTAAAACACTTTCATCACACAGAGGCATAGGTGAAGTATGCTCAACATTGAAAAGTACAGCAGCTATGCATGGACGTGCAATCAAACAGAATCATCAGGTAGTGACCATAGTTGGATATCTGACCTATACTCCCACAGTTATACTCAGACATCTATGTGTAATGACACAGAAGAAAAAAATATGGCCACACCCCAACATCTGTGCAGGCAGGTGCACTCCACCACAAATTATACAGTGCTACCACAATATAACAGCCAACAACATTACCCTGAGCATACATTCAGACACCTCCATATGCTTACCTGGTATATCAAGTCATATCTCAAGGAACAGAACTTTATTAGGAATTCTGCAAGAAAGACACAAGACATTTTTAACAACAGTATACAACATATTAGGAATGATAAACATTTACAACACCATTTGGGGCATGTTTGCCTCACTACTGCTTCCTACATGCAGAATATTGAGGAAAGTGACACTGCCAATCAATGTACCAGTGTCTGCACTGGCCAGTGATTTGGTTGATGCCAGTAACATTGGTCAGCACCTCTGCCAGCTTATAGCAGACATCTTCCTTATGAAACTGGCTCACAATGGGTCCTGGCAGCCACACCCTGAACTGGCTGTATAAGAGATAAATTATTACCTGACTCTTCTTTGCGGAACAGGTAGGCAGTGTCAGTGGGGTACTAGCACTGCTACCCTTCTCCATAAATATGCAGTCAAATAAACTGGCAGGTAATTTATGATTTAAATAAGACTTTGAATTATGTGTGGCCAACTTAGCAAGTCTGTGTCCAACATCCATGTATAAGCTACAAAATATGCCAGTGGTGTGGAGTAGAACATACACATGCCTTATGAAACTGATGTGCTTCTGTGAAACAATCATTCATAGGCAGTGGCAGGAGTTAACCTCATTCATATATACTTGATGTGTACTGATACTTATTAGGGACTTGTATGCATCTCAGGCATACCCTATATCCTCTGCTACTTATATATGTCAACTCTGTGATTCCCAACAGTGGAGAAAAGGATAAACTTCCTTAAAACCACTGCAAGTTAGTCTTGTACTAACTCTAGCCCCAGAATATCAAATTTTGAATTGAGCAAATTAGACAGCTGATTCAACTTTCAACAAAAAAGACATGTTGACTGAAATGGCAAGAAGTGTATATAAAACATATATGTGTGTGTATATATATATATATATATATATATATATATATATATATATGTATATATATATATATATATATATATATATATATATATATATATATGTATATATATATATATATATATATATATATATATATATATATATATATACACACACACACACAGATACACATACATAAAAAGTATATATATAAAGTATATATATATATATATATATATATATATATATATATATATATATGCACACACACACACACACACACACACACACACACACACACACACACACACACACACATGCACACACACATTCCAAGCAAAGGATGAAATGCTAACACAGAAATTAATCATCTAAAAACTGCAAGATAGACTCAGTTAGACTAGAGTCTTCACTCTGTAATTCCTTAAATCTCCTGTATTGGAGGCCCATGGGATATATGCAAATGATACCATAAAGACACACCAGTGTTACAGCTACATTGCTTCTGAATGCCCATGACATTTTACTTTTTAAGTATTTACGAGCACATTCAG
The DNA here is from genome assembly GCF_019279795.1 of Protopterus annectens. Taxonomy (NCBI): domain Eukaryota; kingdom Metazoa; phylum Chordata; order Ceratodontiformes; family Protopteridae; genus Protopterus; species Protopterus annectens. Next base: position 823,251,353 of record NC_056745.1, read on the forward strand.
GCCAATAAAGCAAAAAATATTTTACTGGTCTGCCTAGCTATGAAATGGTAATTACTTTTGTTTAGGGTGATTTAGGCATTTAATCAAAGAACATGGGAATAAACACAAAACTTTAGAAAACATTACTAACAAAAAGAAAAAAAAAAGCCAGGCAACTAGGATTTTACATTCAGTGTCCCAAGGAATCAGCTGGGAGTTGATATCCTTGATAAGTACTAATACTCTCCTACAATTGCCACTATGTATGAAGATATGATAGGCGTTAAACCTAGGAATTGAGGGAGGGCTTTCATTTCTTTGAAACAATCCCCAGGATTCATGAAACTCCCTGCAAGAATAATACTATTCTTGCATGGAGTGGTTCATGTCCGTTTAGAATAGCAGCACACCTTGCAAGTGCATGAAGGTGTGCTACTATTTAATCTAAATGGACACAAACCAGGAATGAGCGCAGGGGTGTGTGTCAGCAGTGCCTGCACATTTAACATTCTCCTTTGCTCAGAAAGTGCTGTATGGCTCTTTGTGACACAGAGGAGTGTCAATGTATATAATATTAGAGACTGGCTCTAATATTATATACTAAACCAGTGTTCGCAGACACTGAAATGTAAGTCGCTAACATTTCAGTGTCTGCGGACACTGAAAAAAACAATCAAAAAAAACACAAACACCTAAAAGGCAGCAGCCTTCAAGTGCACACCCCTGAATGTATGCACTCTTGCCCTACATGCATGGAAGCAGTAAGGCAAGAGGAAAGCAGTAAAAATACAAAAAAATGTATTTTTTCATCTAATAAATCTGAAGTTTAAGTTTTAAGCAGTGTGCTGCTTGTTTGCATGGGCTTCTCTATGCTTAGTCTGGCTGAAATCCTGAAAATGATAGACAAGTGCTATTGTGATACAAAATGTCACCAAGCAGCTGTAGCATAGTGATACTGCCATGGTTTAGTATGTAGAACATGCTCAGTTCAAATCCCCCCTCTGCCAATTTATTTAAAAACTTTTAAGGAAATTGAATGATAGATGTCCATCATATGGCTCATTTGTAGCACAGCAGGGGTCGGAATATGTAAAATATAACTATAAAAAGTACTTTAGAAATTTAATGAAAAAAATAGATTTAAGTTATGCTTTGCTAGTGTAAGCATTGCTTACCAGCTTTCAGCTGTGCTTACCTGGTGTAAGCATTGCTATGCGGATTTGTGCAGTGCTAAGCATAGTTCATCATATTAAAACTGGCCAATCAAGAAAAAGTGTGGGAAACTGCCCTATTTAAACTGCACAGGTGGGAATACAGCCATAACCATTTGGGATTGCTCACAGCAGGGCCAAAATGTCTGGTATCAGTGAAGGTGTTCGCTTTCAAGAGCAACTGTGGGACATCCAGGAGCCCAGGGTCATGGTTGGGCTTCTAGTAAAAAACAATGATGGAAGGCTGCTGCAGGGCCAGTACCAGGGCTTGCAGTACAAAGCGGAGGCCTGAGACCAGCTTGCACGTGATCTCACCCATGCCACTGGCATACCTCGGACTGGTGAGCAGGTACATCACCACCATAATGAGCTGAAGTGGAGGAAGGGTGCACTCTTGGACCAGTGGATCCAAGGAGCCTGAGCACAGGATGTCCCTCCTGTCTGTAAGTATGCAATCTTATGTATCTCTAAGTATGGAAAAAGTTCAACTTGTGACTGTGCAGGTGTGATTAATGTGTCATGTCTCCCCATACAGCTGCTGAGGAGAGGTCCCAGAATTTTGAGGGTCTTGCCCAGTGACTGGCCCGGCTCCATCGGCAGTATGATGAGTACAGAATACCCCTAATATTAGCAGTAAGAAATCATAATTATAGTAATGGTAGTACTGCCTGTATATATAATTGTGCTGTAAAAGTCAGGAATAAATGCCTATGTCAGGCTGCCAGCGTTACAATGGAGTATTCCCAACTGCTGTGTATAATACAGATGTCAGTAGCAAACAAGGTACAATATGAAGGAGAAGAATGTTAGAATGTGTATGAGTGTGTCTGAGTGAACCTGCCAAGACAGTGCCATGTCAGGGCTACCGTAACACTTGAAAAGCATTCTCCTGTGCAGATCATGCAGGAATAGTAATTGTGGATTTCTGAGTTGTACACAGATATGTATGTCATAACTAATAAAGGTGATCCCAAACACTGGTGTGTGTCATCTCACTTGTACCTGAAAAATAGAAATGTGTGTGTCCTGCAGAATGCATTAACTGAGGTAAACTGATTTAGCACTGCTTGTCTGTATACTTTAGAATGGGTTTGTCAAATAACTGATAAAAGCAACAGTACATATTTCTATCAGAATGTGTTTTACTTGTTTGTCTGCCAACATTGTCCTGTGTTAACCTTTCAATTTCAGCTGTATGTAGCTGTGAATGTACTGAAAAATGTAAAGGCTAACAGATGCAGACTTAAAACCTACACTGTGTACTCAAGAATCTAAATTGCAATAATTGCAGTCAAATGTGCAATCCAGCTAATGTGCACATGTTTCACAAACAGTGACACGAATGTCTGTTGTGCATGCATAATTTGTACTGAAAATAGGAAGCAAATAATGCAACATGTCATAATAAAAGTGCTGTGCACAAAAATATGTACTAGATAGAAATGTCATGAGCAACACACGACACCCTCCCCAATAGCTCAGTCTGATAAGGACTAGACCTGTAGTTCAATTTTGCACACACACCATGGTTCGAATCCAGGGACTACCACTAACATCTCAGTCTGGTTCTACCATTGTAAACTGAAATCTGAACAGAAAAAGTAATGTACTGCAACACATACATTTTCCATACAGGGCACACAGGTAAAGAAATTTGAAAAGAAATACTAGTATGATGTGTATAACTATGAAAGGTGCACAATTGCTGTGTTGATCAGCCCCAGTCTTACAAATAGATGCAAGCTAGACATCCACACTCTGCAGTCTGGCCCAGACAAGCCCCTCAAGTGTCACGCTGTCATGGATAGTTTCCCCAGTGGCCAAGAAACCTGCACACAGAGAATGTCACAGTAGATTTATGTGAAAGGCACAACACACACTCCAATGCCTGCAACTAATATGTGAATCTGAAATATGTGTAGAAACAGCAATGTAATGTGCACACAGTGCATCTGCACAGGGCCCACAGATAAAGAACTTGGTATAGAAACAGGCCTGATGTGTATAACTAAAATAAGTGTACAATTGCTCTGTTGATATCTGCAGCTGTTGGTGTGCTGCAGCTGCCCCATGGCCCAGGTAGACTGTAAGTGTGGTCAGAATGTAGAGAAGTGAATAGTAATGTACTGACAAATATACTTGATAGCAGTTGTAAATTGAATCTGTTCCCTTCCCTCACCACTCAACTGATCTGACCAACACACTGAAACCAACATAGGTATGTTCCGAAACAAACCTCTACTGTTGGGACCATTGTTCCATTTGGTTTCTCATTGTTTAAATTGTGTGCATGCTAATATTCCCTGTTGAATAATAATTTTATTGCCTGCCTGACATACCACTAACTGGCATGCTGTTGAAACCCTAAATGCCATTCCATATATCCAGGGGTTCTGTTTGCTATGGCACTGTTATAATTGCGCTGTTGGGGATATCCATGCATGCTATTTTGACTAATGGTGTAATCTGATGTGCATGACTAACCAATATTCATTGTTAATTTCCACACCATAGCACATATGGGAAGGCAGATCCCAGCAGATCTGCCTCTCCTTCCCTACCTGGCCAAGGCACTGAGACCCAACCCAGACCTCCCTCATCTACTGGTCCTGCACTGCCCTCTGGTGGAACTGCTGCAGGGGATGGGGCTCACCCCCCCTGCAAGTGGGCACGGTGAGGATGTTGTCACCTGGGACAAGGTCTGTGGCATGGTGTGCAGTGTCCTCCAGATGGAGCTGGATGACCACCTGCACCAGGTGATGGGCAGACTGGCACAGCTAGAGGGGCAGGTGACCATTCCAGCCAAGCCCCAGCAGAGCCACCTTCAGGGCTGTGAAGGAGTAGTGGTGACTGCCATCTGGTGGGGACATCAGTGCCACTACTACCATCTGGGGGCTCATGAGCATCAGATTCCCAACCACCCTTCCCATCAAGGTGTTTACCCCCCATTTGTCATACACCACCCCTGTCTGCTGTCTTGTCTGTCTGCAAATGCAACCTCTCCTACCAAACCTCCCTCACCACAATTACCTATAATCCTTCCTTCATATCCCACTCTCACCTTAAAAAAAAGGGCATCTGTCCCACAAAAAAATCACGTCGAATAAATAGCTCTGCATTTCGCACAGAGACAGGTACCCATCACACAATCTAACCCTACCAATCATCCATATTGTATGATGCCCACACTCCTCTCTGTAGGGTGTGAGGCTTCAAATTCTAAATTGCCCACATTGAAAGCAGCTGTTGCTGCCAAAGAAATGCAGAGCTATGGTCCTTTCCTATACCCATCCTGCACATCTCTACCTGTGTCTCCTCTTGTTTGTCCCCCTGCTTGCCCAGTTTCACCACTTTCCTATCTCCCTTTTTTTTCTTTTCTTTATTTGAAATTAATGTGAGTTTAAGTGGCCATAAGTGACTGTAAGCAAAGCTGGGCTCACGTAAGCTTTGCTTAGCTCTGCTCAAACCTGTACAAAACTGCTTACAACTGCTTTAAAGTGCCTTAATCACTCTGTCTCCAACAGCCCCTGTTCTGCCCAGCAACAAAATAATAAGCTCTTGCAACTGTCAAACCCAGGACCCTACACACTATAGCCAAAGTGATTTACCACTAATCCATTTGAGATGTAAATAAATTTGATGTTTTCACAAACATATCATGCAGCACAGTCATTCAACAGTAGGAGAAATGTATTTATATATGTAGATGTATGTATGTATGTGTATATATATATATATATATATATATATATATATATATATATATATATATATATATACATCTATATATATAGCGTTTATATAACGTTATCGAAAGATGAAAATAGCGAACGCTATTTCATTGGCCCCAAAACATCTAAACATGAAAATATCGAACATTCAGAACAGCTATTTTTTTCCCATGGAAAAAAATTGCTGCTTCGAAACTCATACACACAACACAAGCACTTCAAACAAACAGCAACCACACACTTAAATTCCTACATCTAACGCTACACTAAACTAAACATAAACTACTATCTACCTACTTACCTTAACCTAAACCCTAACCCTAAGGTCCGTCACTATTGCACACTCACCTAACCCGCGCCCTAACCCTAACTCACTTAAACTGCCCCTAACCCTAAAGTCTGTCACTATAGCACACACGCCTAACCCGCGCCATAACCCTAATTCACTTAACCCACCCCTAACCCTAATGTACAAACAATCACATACTTACCTGAACCCAACCCGTAACTTTCCACCACAGCGTTAAGAATACTGAAGCCACAGAAACGGCCAACTAAATTCTTTCCCAAGGAAAGAATTCGCTGTTTTGCACCTTCACTATTCTTAGTGTTCGCTGAATAGTGTTCAATATCAGAACATTCAAAGTTTTAATACTTCGATGTTCTGATATAGACCCTATATATATATATATGCATCTGTAGAAATATATATATATATATATATATATATATATATATATATATATATATATATATGTATATATATATACATATATATATATATATATATATATATATGTGTATATGTATATATATATATATATATATATATATATATATATATATTTATATATATAAACAAAATATATGTATAAATGTGTATTGTGTTTGCACATTGGATCCACACTCTGAACCTCTCACTGCAAAACATCTGACCAAAGGCACCGTTAATGGGGGTGAAGGGGCCCAAAATAAGTACCTCTTGTAATTATTGATATCATCCCCTCCTCCACAGCTGAACACATCTGCCTTGCAACACAATAACCAACACTTACAAGTCTCAAACCCAGGACCCTGCACAACATAGCCACAACAAGTTAACAGTAAACCATCTCAGCTATACGATGCCAGGATGATTTCAATAACATATCATGCAGAACAGTCTGTCTACCATAGGGAATGTACAATGTGGAAGTAGTAAACATTCTAATGACATAGACACACACACACATATATATATACATATACATATGTGTGTGTGTGTATATATATATATATATATATATATATATATATATATATATATATATATATATATATATATATGTATGTATATACACATACATACACATATACATATACTACTACTTATATATATGTATACGAAGATACATATTTAGAGACTGCACAGCATATTGAACAGCCAGTATTCCTACAGTTGCCACCTTTTAAAATGGCCAGTGTTTGATTCTTTCACACAAAAGACAATTATTGCATGAAACATATACCCACAGACAAGTCAAAGTACACGATACAACACATGTTTGCATTCATAGAAATGTTTATTTGTGTGCTATTTCATTTGTATATGCCATTTCTTATAGCAGTTAGATGTCTGAAATACATAACTGAGTAATGCAACTCTCAAACAAAACATTTGATACAGTAATCTGAAAACATAACATGTTGCTGTCCAGGCTAAGGCGTTCAAGTAGTACAATAGAAAAAAAAAACACTTGCCTTGAAGATAAGAACCAATCAAAACTTATTAATTACAAATGTAGTTCAGCAGCCTCCAATTACACTCTGTACTCAAACCCTAGGGGAAAAAGAATTAAGTTGTCACAATGAAAATTTATCTGTCACATAACAATGCTTAACTTAAAACATCACTATCACACAGATAAACAGAACTGTCTGTAAGACAGTAAGCTCTATCCCAGCACTGTTCCTATGCTGAAATGTATGAAAATGTACAGCCATATACCTTCATGTGTCTTACTACTGATATCCCTCACATGTTGTAACAGCCTATGTTAAAAATATTTCATACCCCTCCTTCATAAAATGTCTTACAAGGGCATATAACAGTGTTTTGCATACAGTGACCTCTGGACTGTATAGCGTCATGCATTTTTTGTCCAGCTGTAGTTCTCATATATATGGACCCTACCCCACAATTTGTGTGGGAATCCACATCACTGGAATGATAGCAGGAATGCCAGCACTAAATAATGCTAGGTCACTACTTAACCTCTTACTGCATGACATCTGGACAAAGCCTGGTATATAGGTGAAGGACAGAGGCTGGAACACAGGGCCATATTTGCAATATTGCTGTTATACACTGTGAAAGTTGCTGGTGTCACAGGATTGCCTGTAACATACCCTTACTCAGGAATATGAAGTCAGAAACTTAAATGGATGTTGCCATATACTGATAGCACTCAACAGAGAGAATGTCACTGATATGTCAGAGACAAGGCCTGTGTGGTGAACAGACAAAACATAACTGCCAATCCTCTGGCTATCATGTGGATAGGCCCACAGTTGAGAGCTATGCAGACAGACTGCATTCCATGCAAAACTAACATGTACACACAAACCCTGTAAAACTAGCAGTATACAATGCATATAACTGTCCATATGTCTGGGACGTTATACAAATATGTAGTTGGCCTGTGTCCACAAGTCATGATGTAAGAGGTATTGCTACCTGCTGTCTGTAACACTGCTTCCCCCACACAGGAAGGATGTCTTCCATACAGGAAAGTTAAAGGGACAATGTCCACATGATGTAGTCATTTGCAGTAGTGGGTTGCCATGGCATTAGTAATTGGAAGTACTACACAGCTGGCTGCATGCAATTAACAAGTGGTCAACACTGATTGGTGCAGAGGCCATCACCTGATCAGGAGCATTACCTACAAAATCCATGCTGCAACCTATTCAAACCAGCTCAATGTAGTGGAGAGACAGAGAGAGAGAGAGAGAGAGAGAGAGAGAGAGAGAGAATACTACAAACTAAACCAAAACAAAATTAAATAAAACAAGGGATACATAAAGTGCACATAGAAGAGAGGACAATACTAAAACAGGTATGTGAAACATGTATGCATGTAATTGAATGTAATACTTGGTCTGTAATAATGGAATAGATGATGTGGAAAGATTTATATGTGCCATCAAGACATGTTGCTGTAATGATGTCCTGCTGAACAACTGCTATGGACATAGCATCTGGCCCTGTGGGCAGTGGGCCATACCTGTCAACTGTGCAGATCAGCACTGAATGACAAGATGTAAGCCATCCTAGTGTGTGTTCTGTACCTCAAGACATGTATATTAGTGTGGCAAATAGCTGAAGGTGGAAGTAATGAAGTCATAATAGACACATGAGTTTCAGACCCCACCACCTTCAGGACAGTCATGTTAACATGAAATGTATCATGCACAAACTTTGTAGGTTTGTAATAGGCTTACCTACAATCCGTCCCTATATATACCCCCTAATGTTAGGCTGTGTCCACATGTGACACACTTCTGTTTTGTAGCAAGGCAGAACAGTGCAGCTGTGGAGGAAGGAGATTTAGAGAGTGTGGGCCTGATGTTTGAATGCACTCCATATCTATCTATATATATATAAATATATATATATATATATATATATATATATATATATATATATATATATATATATTATTTATTTTATTTATTTTACATTTGTTGACCGGGCTAGTCTAGCTGGAGATATTTCCATTTTCAGTAGAGGCCCGGGGAGAAAAGCTCCACATACTTAATAATAATATAGAAAAAAAAAAGCAATAAGAGACAATGCCACATACATTAGGAAGGAATTAACGTAACATTTTAAAGTAAACCATCGGGTTAAAAATGTGGAAGATAACATTTACATAACATTTGTTGGCAGAGTAGTAATGTAAAGGAAGAGAGAGAAGATAGGTTATAGGCTAATAGTAGAATATTAGTCAGGGTTACAGCAAGGGCATAACCATTGTAGTTTTAGGTGATTTTTAAGATTAAGTTTGAAGAGGGGAAAAGAGGAAATAGAGGTTAGGTTGGGTGGCAGCATGTTCCATTGCTTACCTGTGGTGGTGGAGAACAAGGAGTCACCAGCTAAGTTGTTAGATTTGGGTATATAAGCTAGGAGTTTATTAGAGGAGCATAGGGAATGAAGATTATTATAGGGTGTTATAAGATTGTTTAGTGTAGGTGTGTTGTTAGGAAGGTGGAAGATTTTGTGAGCAGTAGTTAGTTGAGAGAGTAGCAGTGCATTTTGCAGTTCAAGCCAGTCTAGCTGATGTAGGTTAATGCAGTGATGGGTTCTGTAGGGATTACCAGTTACAAACCTTGCAATACTGTTGTAGGCTTTGGTAAGTTTGTTGAGATTGTTTTGCTTTAAATTGGTGTAAATGGGAGAAGCATAGAGGAGGGTAGAGAGTAAATGAGAGTGGGCAATGGTAGTTCTTGCTTTTGGGGTGAGGAAGGGTCTTATCCTATACAAGGAGCCTAATTTTCTGTTAACGGACTTAATGGTGTTATTAATATGATTGTCAAAAGTGAGTTTATTGTCTATTGTAACTCCTAATAACTTACAGGTCAGATCAGGTGATATAAGGGTTCCATTACTAGCTAGGATGGAGAAGTGTATGGGAGGGGTCTTGTTGTTAGGAGTAATCAGAAGTAATTTGGTTTTTTTGGCATTCAAGAGTAAGCACCGGTTTTGGAACCAAGTTTCTACTATGGAGAAGACAGTTTGGCTTAGAGATTTCAGCTCAGGAAGAGACTTTGCAGAACAGATGATATATATATATATATATATATATCTATATATATATATATATATATATATATATATATATATATATATATATATATATATATATATATATATATATATATATATATATATATATATATATATATATATCTATACATATATATATATATATATATATATATATAGAGAGAGAGAGAGTCATATATAGCAATGGGAGGTGCAGTGTCTGTGAATGGCCTCAAAATCATTGATCCCTACTCACACAAACACACACACAGTGTTTCACAATTGCCATGTCTGAGATTAGAACTGCTGCCTAACTCATATGTTACATTATAGCATTATGCAGTTATCACATGCGCCACAGAGCTCATAGGGCTAGCCCTTGTCCAAAGGTGTATTTCAAGGTGAATGACATCAGCAGTCTTGCTAAAGTAGGGTAATGGGAGGTGCAGTGACTGTGAATGGCCTCAGAATCATTGATCCCTACACACACACACACACACACACACACACACACACACACACACACACACACACACACACACATCACGCACATCACGCGCACACGCACACAAGCACACACACACACACATGCACACACACACACACACGCACACACACACACACACACACACACACGCACACACGCACACACACAGAGTTTTACACTTGCCATGTCTGGTATTAGAACTCCTACATAATTAGTATGTTACACTATAGCATTACACAGTTATCGCACACGCCACAGAGCTTACAGGGATGATCCTTGTCCAAAGGGGTATTTCAATGTGACTGACATCAGTAGGCTTGCTAAACTAGGGCAATGAAGAGTGCAGTGAGTGTGAATGTGCCCTAAGCCATTCCTCTGGAAACACACACAAAACACTCAGTCACACACAACTTTACATTTGACAGGACTGGGTATACAACTGCTAGATTAATACTGAATTGTACTGTCATGTTACACAGTTCTCACAAGCACCACAGACAGTATAGTGCTGAGGGCTACCAGATGCAAATGTCTACAGTGATAGACATTGGTACATCATGTGATATTGGCCAATTGGATGTGTGGTGGGTGGGACAGGCCTCATGATGGGAAGATCTTTGTCACTGTCTGTCTCTTCCCCACATCCCTGTTTGTGCATGTTTGACCTATTATAGTGTGTTGTCCTTGGGTATATGTGTGTATTCCTATCCGATGTGTGTGCAAAGCATGATCGGTGTGCAATATGGTGTGTGTGCACAGAAATCTGCGACTGACAGGTATGTATAGTCCACTGTTGTTTTCAGACATGGGCTTTATTTCTGTAAGTGCGGGAGCATGCCCAGTATGACCTTCTTTATTGAATGTGTGAATCCATTACAGGTTGTTTGTACTCCAGTGCAGGCATTTGTGTTCTACACCTACAGCTAGCAACCTGTTTCTACAGGATATATGTAGATAGGTTGACAATATGGAGTCACAATGGGCAAAGGATAGTGGGATACTGTAACTAATTGTGTCTATGCTGCTTATGCTACATGGTTTTGGTGTTAGCAGAGATATTCAGACATATGTACTGTTTTACAGTTTGATGTATTGTGTCATCAACTACTTACAGCTATACTTATTTGCTCACAGTAATTTCCTGGGAATACAAAATGAATGTAGCTGTGTCCAATATTGTGGTCTGCAGCCTACATATTCTTGTACACTCATGCCATTCTGGAAGGGGAGCTGCAGACACTTGCTGATGGGACTGTGTAAATGGTCCATCCCCTTGGTACTGTGGTGGCTGAGGATCCCTTGCTTGTACATCTATCGATGTGACAGAATGGCCATATCCTGCTGTAGCCATACCGCTCAGCTGTACAGATTCATACAGGTTACCCAGAGGCAGGGCTCATATATCTGGTCAGTTCCCCTTCACATTATGGTTTATGAGCATGTTTTTAGCCACCCATTACTGGGTTTGCAGGCAGGAATAGTATGGGCACACATCTGAGTTTCAGACTTCACACACTCCTTGGCGTCCATAATTCTACACCCCCCACTCGTTTATTCTATCCTCTTCCTAACATTATGCGTGTGATATCTGATAAGTATCCCTATAGTTATCCCTTCATCCCAGCAGTATTTAGGGGGTGGGCCACAGTTCATGCAGTAGGACATTGTGGGATTTGTCGACATGGCCTTGCATTTGTCTTCTGTGGACTGCATTATGTTGTTATTTGGGACTCCATGAGATAACATACATTGGCAGTGTGATTGAGGCACAGGCTTTTGACAGAGGACTGTAGGGCATTTGGTATTGATGCAGACCATCTGTAGCAGGCCAGTGCATTCTGTCATTCCTACAGTCTCAGGCTGCAAGCCACTGCATTCCCCTGGGGTGACAGGGTAGGTGTGTGAGGTGTTAATGGCAATAGTTACTGTCCTTATTAATCCATTTGTGTGGAGGCTGGCAGGGTGCTGCTTACAGCTAGGGACACACCTGCATGGGACACCTCTTCAGCATGCTGCATTCTGTGAGTATTCCCATACAGAAGTGGGGGTCATACTGTACTCATTCCCAATAACAGGGATTTAACCGGTGATCAATCTGTGGCTGATGATGGGGTGAGTTGTGTGCATGTGTGCTATGGAGGCTTTTTGCAGCTGACTCACAGATATACCTGGGACATTCCCCTTCCCCTTATGCTGGCTTGTGCAGGGACATCACCGGTTTCTCATTACTTCATAACTGTGCCTTTTGTGGTCTGCCAGTGACTGGCCAGACTACATCAGTATTCCATACTACACAAACAGCTAATGTGTTGCTAACCTGTATGTACAATTCCAAAGGTGTGTGCATTTGACAGTTACATTTTATATACTCTGTCTAGGGTACCTCCACCTGTGTACTGCATGTATGTCTGGACCCACATTGATGGCATGCCCATCTTTCAGATGGTGACAGATATTACATCTGAACAATGAGTATGGATGACTGCTGGATTGGGTCTTACTGGCATGCATTGTGTTTGGCACTGCAGTTGTCAGAACATGGCCCTGTCATCAACAGTACTGGCCAGAGGCTACGGGACACAACCCTCCATGCCTACATGCTGACCACTGCCACACATTATACAATACACAACAACCTAACACACAAGAGCCCTGCATATTGTACACATGCAATAATCTATCCTGCTAATTTGGCCAGCTCAGGTAATTTGTGCTCCACTGTTATTAAACCCACATGTACATGTTACTACATTTCTACATAGGATTGTGGGGAGAGGTGGCACACCTGACACCTGTAAACATTTGCTATGACTCTACTGGTATTTCAGATACTCTGTTGGCTTCCATTTAATTCTGTATTCTGACCTATCATACAGACTAGAGGAATATCAGTGGAGTACAGATCTTAGGTTTTTATTGACCTACATTTCAGTTTCAGAATTCTTACCCTTCAAAACTAACATCCAACTGCCTGAACTGTTGTAGTCTGTCTGTGTAGGTCTGTAGGGGGGGCTGTTCTCCATTGCTATTAATTGGAGGCCTTAGCACAGCCTTTCTTTGTGGTCATCTAAACCTGTCCTGCTGGGTGAGACTGTTGCTGGGTATGTGAACCTCACTGCCATGCATGTGTGTGTTCTATGGACACACATTTGGCCCACCACATGTCCTGCAGTGGGATTTGTCACCTTGTCTAGTACTGCCTACTTTGTTGACACCAGTATTTGTTATGGAGTTCATGCTGCCCCTATAGGTGTCTACTATCTGTTGCCATCCCATTAGCCACCTGAATCCCTTGCATGCTCACATCCATACCATAGATAGAAGTAACAGAACACACTACTCCATTCAGCAATTGATAGGGAGAGTGACTTGCCTTGTTGGTGTGCCGATATTGAGGATGGTGCTGGAGGGCTGACTATATTTGGATGCACATAGTACACTCCCTATAAATGGTAAAGCACAGGAAGTGTAATGTTTGGCATCCCTTTTACTGTATGTGTGAGTCAGAGAGAGAGATGTCATTCACTGGGTTCCTCTCTTGTCAGTGTATGTGCTATGCTTTGCCTCTTTTTCAAAGCCTGGGCATACTGGGCACGCCTCCTTCTGCCTACAGGGCCAGGCTCATTTTGTTCCTCCTCCAAGTCACTTTGTGCCTGTGCTGGCCTTGGCAATGGTGGGAGGCTGTGTGCCCCTGCCCCGTGCTGTACCAGCTGCAGCTGTTTCCACAGGATCAAATTGTTTAGCATGGCACATACAATGACAATTTGTGTACGGCAAGGCTCCACCATATATGTCCAGGCACCAGAACCATGACTTGAGCATCCTGAACACATGCTCTATTATGATTCTGGTTTGTGTGTGTGCCTCATTATGGAGTTCTTGTTCAGGTGTGTGTGCATTTCTAATGGATGTCATCAGCCACAGCTCCAGTGCGTAACCAGCATCCCCCTCTAGGTGGCTATATGGGATGTCCCCACTGGCAAATCTCTGGTACAGCTGCATCATATGCCAGATGTCAGAGTTGTGATAGCTTCCAGTGCTGCCAGCACACACATTCATTATAATGCCCTGGGCATCGCACATGACCTGGAAGTTGATGAAGGGGCAGCCCTTGCAGTTTATGTAGACCCTACTCCGCTCGCTGGGTGGTGATTTGATGTGTATGTGCGTGCAGTCTATAGCACCCACTTCCTCAGGGTATTCTGCTATTTGGTAGAAGAGACACATATGGCTGGTCAAGCGCTTCACAGGTGTTGTGGAAATATATGTGCTGACTGGCATGTGCTGACATGACATCCAGGAACTGGTGGAGTACCCTGGATGCTGATGCCTGTGAGATCCGCATGATATCCCCTGTTGGCCTTTGGAAGGTACCTGTGGTTAGTATTCTTAAGCCTACACATACCTTGGTATCCACTGGGATGGGTTCCCCTCTGTTGGTTCTGTGTGTGAGGCATGGCTGGCACAGCTCAACAATTTACTGTAGGACTTCCCTGTCCACCTTATAGCACTCCACTATCTCCAGCTCATGTAGCCCTGGTAGATTACCCTGGGTCTGTACACCTTTCTCCTTCTCCCCACTGTGGGTTGGGCATCAGCATTCTCATCCACACCACCCTCAGCCTCATCCAAATATTGATTTATGAGAGTAACAGCAGCCCCTATCATTTTGTTGGTTTTGTTAGGTAAAATTTCCCCATTTGTGTACACCGGTGGTGTAGAATTTGTGGGAAAAACCAGAGTGAAAGTTGTTTGCATAGTTTATTGTAGTGTGCTGCAGTAGGTCGGGCTGCTTTCTGTGTAATTGGCTGATTCTGATACATTTCACTTGCCAGCTATGCTTAGGGTTGCCACCTTTTCATATGGCCAAAGTGGGACATTTTCAGGGTAAACATCAGATTTTACATGCTGACACATACCCACAGTCAGTACAAAGGATAGAACTTAACTTTTTTGCCTACATAATAGCTTATTCTTGTAGCATTTTAGTTGTTTATTCGGTTTCTTATAACATTCAGGTATTTTAGACACAGAATAACTGTGTTATGCAACTATTACATACAATATAGGACATAATTATGTCCTACAATCTCAGGACATTTGCCATTTTTAATATTTTTTGCCAGGGCACAACTGCTCAAAGATGGACTGTCCCTTGCAAAGTGGGACAGGTGATAACCCAAGCTATGCTAGTTCTCCTTGATTACCTTCCTACTGCTGTTTTTCCTTCCCATTGTCTTCCCGTTTAAGCCCCTGAGGCTCAGTGCTCAAATGTGAACAGAGCTGCTATTCCCTGGTTTTTTTTTTTTTTTTTTGTTTGTTTAAAACCCGGTGCACGGCAATGTAAATACTGTTAGGCAGCTTCAAACACACCCCTTTCCTTAGCTGTGCTTAGCTTAAGGGAAAACACGGGCCACTGTGCTCCAATAAGCTTACAGCAGTCATGACACTCCCCCTCATGAGGTCATCTAGCTCTTAGGCTTAGAACATGGTGTTATTGCACCTACATGGTTGGGTGCAAGCTAGCACTGAGGGGAAATCTGTGATTCAGTATCATTCCCCTTATTTGCATAAAACTGACTGCTAATGCATGGTTACAAAACTGACACTCAGCCTTCCCTCTTAGCAACCACTATTCCATGGTCTTGTTGTGTTATGCATACTATTGACTATTATGGCAAAATGATGATTTTGGTTTAAAAGCTTATTTCCAGGTTTTTTCTTACTTTCATGCCGATCCCATTTGCACACTGCTGCCCTATGCTTAAATGGCCAAAATCGGCCAAAAAAAGTTATTTTTCATAATTTTGATACTATTTTTCATGCCTGTGGCCATATATTTGGCCACTGGCATGCCTAACCCTTATAATATATGCTTTTTTACAAGCTGTCATGCCTCCATTTTGTAGTTTGCAGAAATGTATTCAGCTACTGGCTGAATACATTTCTGCAGTCTACACTAATCCTGCACGGATGCCTGCCTGCTTTCTGGATCGCTAATTCACCTCATTTGCATGGTTTTCACCAGCAAATGAGGTAATTAGCATACAGGGGTTGTGTCCATGCTGGAATAGTGCAGGAGCGCTCGTGCATGTCCCGGGAGCTTGTTCCTGGATCACACGTCGGCCATATTGCCTCCAACAGCTCTTGCACTATTCATGCGCACCGTGCAGAGCTTGCTGAATCCTGCGGAATGTCATTGTAACTATGCATATTTGAATGTGGTCAATTTGCAGGGGGGAGTGGAGCAATTTCAGGCATTATTGTTAAGACTCTTGGCAGAGAGCAGAAACACAAGTGTTTTCCAGATTGGAATTTATTACATTGGAATGTTCAGCAGATGAATTCTGCCTCAAAAAGGCAGTACAGTGGCAGAAAAGGCTTTAATCAGAATGCAAAAGTCTTGGTAAGAGAGGTGCAGTCCATCCTTTGGAAAATCAGGAAAGTTTGCAAGTTATCTTGTATCAAGCAGACACATACTAGAGCCTTCCTAGAATGACACTAGCTATATATCCAATTATTAAAATTAATTATCTTGTCTTTGAATCTTGGCATTATTGTGGGCAATAGCAAAATACCACACAAGACCAGTGTCTTTCCTGCCTTGGGCACATGCATAGGAAGCTCAATCATATCCTTCTGCATGTCCCTCAGGGTAGTGCACCTCGATTTATTCACCCGCCACTATAATAACGCCACATGTCATAATTTTATTTGCAGGCTGGAGAACTATATGAGCTGTTCATATCTCCTGAATCCTGGGTCTAGACAGACAGTTAGCTGTCACCCTATTCTTAACCAGCCAGTTCAGTGTGGTATCTGTATGCTTGACAATAGATCACCTATTACTGAAATATTACTGTGGTTGGATATAGTGTTAGTGCGCCTTGTAATTTTTAGAGGTACTTGAACTGGCTATGGGCATGCAGGTTGAAGACTGGTTTGTTGTTGTGTAACACAACGGCTGAAGATTCTTAGTTTTTAGTCTGGATGGCACAGACAATGTTCTCTTAACAAGCTCTGCAAAATGGTTCAGTGAAGGAGCTCTGTAATGTATATGTGTGCATGTGTGTCTGTGTGTTGTGCTTACTGAATGTGTTCTCACGTAAGAAAGTAAGTTCAATAAATATATGCACCTCTCACATATTGAATCATTGTGAAGTAAAAATAAAGAACATTTTTAGGAGCATGAAGCAATTTTTATACTTTCTCAAAATACATATTGCTATTTGCATTGCAAGAAATGACTGGGATTCCACAATAGCTAGTGCAGATCAAGGGGTATGAAAAACTAGGATAGTTTAGTAGTCTATTGTTGGTATAAAACAAAAGGGGATAAAGGATTTGATTAGAAAAAAGCACTTCAGACTTGAATCCAAATGTTAGTATGTTGACTTGGGTCTCTTGAGGCAGTGTAGCAATTGCTTCATGTACACTGACAACCCTCTACTAATAACTCACTCTAGTAGAGTGTGAGAGATGTATCTACACAAAGAATCTTGACTCCATGCTCTCTCACACTCAAAACAGTAACATGAAAGAGCTTGTCAACCCATACACCACTACACATACACATAGTACACTCAAAAAAACTAATTTTCTAGTCATTGGAGACTCAATAGCGAGATACGTCGCTGTCCCACTCACCAGGTTGGACAAGGAGAAAGTCACAGTCAGCTGTCTGTCTGGTGCCAGGATTTTTCAGATTACTCATGTACTCGGGTCTCTGAGCAACAAGTACTGTTATGACTCTGTCATAGTTCATGTTAGAATGAATGACCTGAGATATACCTCACTGGACTATAGGAAGAGAGACATGATTGAGCTCTCTGAGTACATGTCCCAGGCAGGTACATCCCCAGCCTTGAGCAGCATACCACCCTCAAATAGAATGATGCCACAGTATAAACAAAAAATTATTGATTTCAATAATTGGCTTAGTTTTTGGTGTCATTCAAAAGGGATCCATTTCCTGTCAGCCTGGGAAGCCATGGTCGACAAACCTTGCTGTTTTGCCAAAGATGGTTTACACCTGGCACTTCTAGACTTTCAACTGCTGGCAAAGGCTCTTGCTTCCCCCATAGTGCCTTTTTTTAGGCAAGGTCTCAAAAAAAATTACCAACATGAAATTTGGCAATCATAACAAAATAAGAGTCTTACTGCTAAATGCTAAGAGCTTAAACCAAAAATTGGACACCATAAAAGCACTTCTATCACTGGAAGATGTAGATGTCTGTGTAGTCACAGAAACCTAGTTCAAGGCCTCAGAGAGTATCCCAGCCTTGCAAGGCAACAGTGCCTTCCACACCTTCAGACCACAAAATGAATGTGTGAGAACCGAAGGAGGTGTATTAGAGATAAACACACCTTCCTTCTAGTTACACTGGACAACTCCATGGAGTTACTCCAAGTTCAGGTTATGGTGGGTAAGACCCTCATTCAAGTTATAGTTGCAGATTTCCCCTCAATGGGTCAAGATGCGCATGAAGCCTACTTGACCAAACTGGAGACAAACCAAATATTACCGAACAATCTAGTTATGGGGGATTTCAATTATCTTACCATCAACAGGGAAACCTACACTATCCCTAACTCACTAGCACAAAAGTTCCTTGACTTTGTTAACTCAAATGCCCTGGAACAAATTGTTCATACCCTGACAAGAGGAACAAACATACTAGATCTGGTCCTCACTAACATGTCAAATGGATGTACTACCACAACTGTTGGACCCTCATTAGTTAAATCTGACAATAAATCAGTCACTTTTGAGATGACACTAATGTCAGAACTCAGCAAGAGCAAAATTAGACTAATAAACTTCACCAAGGCAAACTATACCCTCTTAAGTGAAGGCATAAATACATTCTAAGCCCCACCCCTATCTGGAAATGGTGACTACAGTGAAGCTTACACTAAAGCTCTGAACAATCACTGGCATAAGTGTATAGTCTCAGCTGTACCAGAAAGAATAAAAGCCAGAGCCCCAAGTAAAAACAATCCACCATGGTGGACATCCTGCATCAACAAACTTTATAATAAATGCAAAAAGTTGCTGTCCATGAAAGCAAAGGTGAAACCCCAGCAATGGAAA
The DNA here is from genome assembly GCF_019279795.1 of Protopterus annectens. NCBI lineage: Eukaryota > Metazoa > Chordata > Ceratodontiformes > Protopteridae > Protopterus > Protopterus annectens. The sequence goes on from NC_056745.1 coordinate 823,270,662, forward strand.
AGCACCCTCCTCAGCCTCAACTGGCAAATAACACAGCTTGTTAAATCCTCTAAGGGTCTCTTTGAGCTCTTGTGTGCTTAAATAGCACAGCCAAGGATAACTATAAGGCATTTTATCGCTATGTACATAGCCTAAATGGTATAACCCAAGCATGTGCAGAACTAGTGACCAACGGTATCACACACACTGACCCCACAATGATAGCAAACCTGCTAGTGGATAAGTTTGGAAAATATTTTACCCCCTATCCCCTCCAAATCTATCACAGACCTTGCCCCAATACTTCCCCCACCTTACATATTTGAAGAACAGGTCATCTAAGCCTTGTCTAAGGCCAAAAAACACAGCCTTTATGGGACCTGATGGCATCCAAGTCTGTCTTCTAAACAGGTTAAAACATGAACTAGCATCACCATTATGTATCCTTTTCAATCATAGTATAACCACAGGCTTTGTTCCTGTGGAATAGAGAACAGCAACAGTTATTCAACTCCACAAAGTTTGCCTAACAACAGAAACGAGGAATTCCATCTTTAAAGCCATAGAACGTATCATTATGGACCTCATAAATAAAGACATAGATGATCTCCAATCAATGGATCCTACCCAATTTGGGTTCATTAAGGGCAGATCCTGCCTGTTAAATCTTGTGGATTTTATCAAAAATGTGACCAGGGCCATTGATGAGGGCAAATCTGTGCACACAACATACCTCATCTTGGGAAAGGCTTTCAACACAATCCCAGATCCAGGCATTGCCGATAAACCTAGAAAACTGATTGTAAACCCTTTCATTGCAAGACTGGTTGCTAGATGGCTCACAAACCGAACACACACTATTCAAGTAGGAGACTCCACATCAGCCAGCAGATCTGTTACCAGTGGGGTGCCACAGAGGTCAGTGCTGGGTCCCCTACTGTTTGTTATATACTTCATAGAAGTTCAGGTGAAAACTAAGGGGTTGTGGCTGACCAAGTTTGCAGACGACTGCAAACTGGGTGCAATTATTTAATCCCCAAATGATGTCAGTATACTCCAGGAGGGTCTTACGGAGACCAACGACTGGTGTCTTAGTCTTGGTCTCAAACTGAATGCAGAGAAATGCATTATCATTCCCTTCAGCACAAACAATATCCCTTCACACTATCAAATCAACAATACCTAAGTACCCACAAAGTGGTAACAGACATGTGTTCACAAGCTGACTGCGATCTTAACTTCGACCACCATCTGTCTACTGTAGTAAGAAAGACTTTCTATTTAGCACACTTGATTAGTAAAGGCATCGCCTCAAGAGCAAAGAGGTTATAACCCCTCTATACTCAGTAATAATCTGGCCTATAATTGAGTATAACACCCCGATAGGCATGTACCGTAAAAAGCACCTGCAGCAATTGGAGAGACCTCAGAGGTTTTTAACAAAAACATCAAGGGACTCCAGCATGCACCATACACAGACTGACTAAAGTCCCTGTCAATTTACTCTGTATCATATAGACTTCTTAGGGGGACTTATGCCTGATTTACAGAGCAATCTCAGATCTAAACCTAATGAACTCACTGAATATCTGTAACTCAAACAGGACTAGGACCACCCGTTCTAGGGACAGAAATATGGCCTGCAACTTAAATAGGACATGCTGGAGGAACAGATTTGTCTCTCAGTGACTGCCACATCTTTGGAATAGGCTACCTAATCATGTAAAACAGACTATCTCTATGACACTGTTTGAAAGTAACTTGGACAAGTGGATGGGGCACTGTAAATTATTACCAAAAAAGGCACCCACAACCCTCAAGGACATGGGTAATCATTACTAAATGTAATCTTGGATATTAACTAACATTTCTATGGTACTACATTGGGATGAAATGGCTTGGTTTAAAATGACCTCCAGATCGATAGCCTAGTAACCTCCCATGATCCTATGATCCATTCAGAAACTGAATGTCATTACTACCAGTTGTACCCCTTGTGCTCAGGACAGCTGCCTTCTTCAGCCCACCTTAACTATGCATTTGTCCTCCAGATCCAGATGTTAGACAACACCTTGATCAAATCTATATATGCACTCAGAAATGGTCCAGTAGCTGGTTAGTTAGTTGATGTTGTTGTATTCTCTGGCAGCTATGTTTTTGATTCAGTCATTTGTGGTCATGCCACAGTCCTGAATGAAGCACTTATTGAAATCAAATGTTGTTCTACTACCATTACTGTTGTTCTTAGCATTTTAATCAATTGAAAATCTCATTTCTTTATACTTTTTGACTTTATACTTGTATGCATCTACTTGCACACTTTTGACTCATGACAAATATGAATCATGATCTCCTTTTAACGACTGACATTTGAATCTCATTATCCGTCTGTCAGACTGAACCTCTTCATAGCATATCATTATATATTGATTGGTATACATCCCGTTTGCATCTATTGAAGAATGCTGAACTTGATTTCAGATATTTCTTTAAATTTAGAGTCCAATCCTTAGTTAAACTTACATAAATGTTTAAGTAGATGGAATACAGTGAATGTATTGATTTATTCTTAGTTGTAGATGTGTCTTAGACTTAGAGTAATGCTATATATTAGAGCAGATATCAAATGTCATATCTAGCTAAACAAAATTAAGTAAATCATATAAAGTCTCAAGTCTGATTCAAGTGTTGCTAAAGTACTTTTATTATGTATAAGTCTAAGGCAGGCTTGATACATGTATTTTCTTCAAGACAAGGAGCTTGCTGTACGTGTGCTGGTTGCAAGAAATGCATCATTATGAAAGCCAGTATATATATTTGCTTCTTTTACTATTGTATCCATAATATATTATTTATTATTTTATATATTGAAAGGAAGCTTGGAATATTGGAGACCAGAGGCATACAATATAAAACAATCAGTGTATTTTTCATGTGGCATGCAAAAGAAAATTATAGATATCTCTTTAACTTTAGAGTATAATTCTAAAGTTATGTTACAAGTAGGTGCTAAAGATATCTTCTTTCAGTTTCCTCTTTTCTCTTATTTCTCCTTTAACAATGGCATTTTATAAGCTTTAACCAGTTTCAACAGCTTTAGTAATATTATCAAAAATCCATAAAGATGAGCAAAAATGCACAAATATGTAATTGTTGGCATCAGAGACTATGGGTAATCCTATGGACAACAAGACTGCTATAATGTATATCATATATTATGAAGTCCAATATAACTTGGAAATGAAGTTCAAATGAATTTAAGTAAAGAATAACAGTTTGATAAATATAAACCTGTCATTGTTCCACAGTCAAAAATACAATTATGTAATAATAGAAAATGCAATGTGTTTTAAAAAGAAACAACTTCCCATCCATACAGTATATTTACTTGTATAAGATATTGCCAAATAAATACAAGTTACACATGGAGGCAAAGGAAGCAAAATATGTACCACAAAGTGTTTTTTTTCTGTTCAGTTAGTTTTAATAACTAATGATCAGTCTCAGATATTATATCCAAAACATTGATTTAAGTCAAAGAAGGGAATTTCTTTGCATTTGCTTGATCAGATCTGCATTCTCCCCGGGATTCAGCAAGCTCTGCACCACGTACAGAAATAGTGCAAGAGCTGCTGCACGCAATATGGCTGACGAGCAATCCAGGAACTAGCTCCCGGGATGTGCATGAGCACTCCTACCCTATTCCTGCACAGACACAGCTCCTGTATGCTAATTACCCCATTTGCTGATGAAAACCACACAAATGATGTGGATTAGTGATCCAGGAAGCAGGCAGGTATCTGTGCAGGAATAGTGTAACCTGCATAAATGTAATCGGCTACTAACCGAATACATTTCTGCAAATTACAAAACAGAGGCATGACAGTTCCAAAGAAAGCATGTATTCAATGTAGTTGGCATGCCAATGGTCAAATATATGGCCGTCGACATGGGAAATAGTTGCAAAATTATAAAAAATAACTTTTTTTTGGCCGATTATGACCATTTAAGCGTAGGGCAGCGGTGCGCAAATGGGATCGGCCCGAAAATAATGAAAAATGTTAATAAGCTTTTAAACCAAAATCAGCATTCTGCCATAATAGTCAATGGCATGCATAAGACAACAATACCATGCAATGGTGGTTGCTAAGGGAGAAGGCTGAGTGTCAGTTTTGTAACCATGCACTAGCAGTAAGTTTTATGCAAATGAGGGGATTGATACTGAATCACAGATTTCCCCTCAGTGTTAGCTTGCATGCAACCGTGTAGATGCAGCAACAGCATGGTTAAGTGTAAGAGGTAGATGACTTCATAAGGAGGAGTGTCATGCATGTTGTAAGCTTATTGGAGCTCTGTGGCCCGTGTTTCCCCTTAGCTAAGCACAGCTAAGGAAGGGGTGTGCATCTGAGGCTGCCTAGCAGTGTTTACATTGCCTAAATGGGTGTGTGTGCTACGCATTGGGTTTTAAACAAACAAAAAAAAACCACAGGAAATACCAGCTCTGTTCACATCTGAGCACTGCGTATGTGCGGCATGCCTTGGGGCTTAAATGGGAAGGCAATGGGAAGGGAAAACAGCAGTAGGAAGGAAATCAAGGAGAACTAGCGTAGCTGGCAGGTGAAATGTATCAGAATCAGCCAATTACACAGGCAGCAGGTGAAATGTATCAGAATCAGCCAATTACACAGGCAGCAGCCCAGCACAGCACACTAGTATAAACTATGCAAACAACTTTCACTCTGTTTTTTCCCACAAACTACACCACCGCTGTACACAGACGGGGAAATTTTACTTGACAAAACTAATAAAATGATAGGGACTGCTGTCACTCTCATACAGCAATATGTGGAAGAGGCTGAGGGTGGTGAGGATCAGAATGCCGATGACCAACCCACAGTGAGGAGAAGGAGAAGAGGGTGCAGAACCAGGGTAACCTACCAGGGGCTACATGAGCTGGAGATAGTGGAGCACTATAGGGTGGACTGGGACATCCTACAGCAAATTGTTGAGCTGTGTCGGCCATGCCTCACACACAAAACCAACAGAGGGGAACCCATTCCAGTGGATACCAAGGTATGTGTAGGCTAAAGAATACTAGCCACAGGTACCTTCCAAAGACCAGCTGGGGATATCATAGTGATCTCACAGGCATCAGCATCCAGGGTACCCCACCATTTCCTGGATGCCATGTCAGCACATGCCGGTGAGCACATATATTTTCCTCAACACCCGTGAGGCATTGACCAGCAATATGCATCTCTTCCACCAAATAGCAGAATACCCTGAGGTAGTGGGTGCTATAGGCTGCACGCACATACACATCAAAGCACGACCTGGTGAGCGGGGTAGAGTCTACATAAACTGCTTCCCCTCCATCAACTGCCAGGTCATGTGCAATGCCCAAAGCATTATCATGAATGTGTATGCTGGCAGCCCTAGAAGCTATCACAATTCCCACATCTGGCATATGACACAGCTGTACCAGAGATTTGCCAGTGGGGACATCCCATATGTCCACCTAGTGGGGGATGCTGGTTATGCCCTTGAGCCATGGCTGATGACACCCATCAGAAATGCACACACACCCAAACAAGAACTCCATAATAAGGCACTCGCACAAACCAGAATCATAATAGAGCGTGTGTTTGGCATACTCAAGTCATGGTTCAGGTGCCTGGACATATACGGTGGAGCCTCGCAGTACTCTCCAGCTACATGTACACAAATTTTCATTGTATATGCCATGCTACACAATATGATCCTGCAGAAACAGCTGCAGGAGGAACAGCACGGGGCAGGCCCACACAGCCCCCCACCATTGCCAAGGACAGCACAGGTGCAAAGTGACTCAGAAGAAGAACAACCTGAGCCTGCCCATGTAGGCAGAAGGAGGTGTGTCCAGTATGCCCAGGCTTTGGCAAAGATACAACACATAGCACATACACTGACATGGTAGGGACCCAGGGAATGACACCTCTCTCTGACTCGCACATACAGTAAAAGGGATGCCAAACATGACACTACCTGTGCTTTATCATGAATAGGGAGTGTACTATGTGCATCTGTCATAGTCAGCCCTCCAGCACCAACCACAGTACTGGCACAGCCACAAGGTAAGTCACTCTTCCTATCAACTGCTGAATGGAGTAGTATGTTCTGCTAGTAGTATCTATGGTATGGATGTGAGCATGCAACGGAATTGGGTGGCTGAATGGGATGGCAGTAGATAGTGGACACCTAAATGGGCAGCATGAAATCCATAACAAATACTGGTGTCAACAAAGTAGGCAGTACTAGACAAGGTGACAAATCCCACTGCAGTACATGTACATGTGGTAGCCCAAATGTGTGTCCATAGGACACACACATGCATGTCAGTGAGGTTCACATATCCAACAATAGCCTCAGCCAGCAGGACAGGTGTAGATGACTATAAAGAAAGGCTGTGCTAAGGCCTCCAATTGATAGCAATGGAGAAGAGCCCCCCTCCAGACCTACACAGACTACAAAAGGTCTGGCAGTTGTATGTTAGTTCTGAAGGGTAAGATGTCTGAAACTGAAATGTAAGTCAATAAAACCTAAGATCTGTACTCTACTGATATGCCTCTAGTCTGCATGATAGGTCAGAATACAAAATGAAAAGGAAGCCAACAGAGTACCTGAAATACCAGTACAGTCAAAGCAAATGTTTACAGTTGTCAGGTTTGACCCCCCCCCCCACACAATCCTATGTAGAAATGCAGTAACATGTACATGTGGGTTTAATAACAGTGGAGTACAGATTACCTTAGCTGGCCCAATTTACAGGATAGATTGTTGCATGTGTACAATATGCAGGGGTTTGTGTGTTAGGTTGTTGTGTGTTGTATATTGTGTGGAAGTGGTCAGCATGTAGGCATGGAGGGTTGTGTCTCAGTGGCCTATAGCCAGTACTGTTGATGACAGAGCCATGTTCTGACAACTGCAGTGCCAACCACAATGCATCCCAGCAAGACCCAATTCAGCAGTCATCCATACTCACTGTTCAGATGTCAGTATCTGTCACCATCTGAAAGATGGACATGCCATGAATGTGGGGCCAGATGTACACACAGTACACAGGTGGAGGTACCCTAGATAGAGTACATAAAATGTAACTGTCAGTTGCACACACCTTTAGAATTGTACATACAGGTTAGCAGCATATTAGTTGTCTGTGTAGTATAGAATACTGATATAATCTGGCCAAACACTGGCAGACCACAAAAGGCACAGTTATGAAGTAATGAGACTGCCTATGTCCCCGCACAAGGCAACATAAGGGGAATGTTGCAGGTATATCTGTGAGTCAGCTGCAAGAAGCTTCCATATCACACATGTACTCAGCTCATCCCACCATCAGCCGCAGGTTTATCACAGGTCATATCCCTGCTGTTGGGAATGAGTACAGTATGACCCCCACTTCTGTATGGGAATACCCACAAAATGCAGCATCCTGAAGAGGTGTCCTATGCAGGTGTGTCCCTAGCTGTAAGCAGCACCCTGCCAGCATCCAGAACAATGGAATAATATGGACAGGAACTATTAACATTAACACCTCACACACTTACCCTGTCACCCCAAGGGAATCCAGTTGCTCACACCTGGGACTGTAGGAGTGACAGAATGTGCTAGCCTGCTACAGATGGCCTGCATCACTACCAAATGCCATACAGTCCTCTTTCAAAGGCCTGTGCCTCACCCATACTGCCAATGTATGTTATTTCATAGGGTCCCAACTAACAACAGTCCACAGAACTTAAAGGCAAGGCCATGTTGACAAATCCCAGTAGCATGTCTACCATGTCCTACTGCATGAACTGTGGCCCAACCCCTAATTACCGCTGGGATGAAGGGACAACTATAGGGATACTTATCAGATATTGCTTACATAATGTTAGGAAGAGGATTGAATAAATGAGTGCGGAGGGTGTAGAAGCATGGACACCATGGAGTGTGTGAAGTCTGAAACTCTGATGTGTGCCCATACTACCCCTGCCTGCAAACCCAGTAATGGTTGGTTACAAATCTGTTTGTAAACCACAATGTGAAGGTGAACTGACCAGATATATGATCCCTGCCTCTGCGTAACCTGAGCGAATCTGCACAGCTGAGAGGTATGGCCACAGCAGGATATGGCCATTCTGTTATGTCAATAGATGTACAAGCAGGGGATCCTCAGCCACCACAATACCAAGGTGCTGGACCATTTACACAGACACTTCAGCACGTCTGCAGCTACCCCTCCAGAATGGCATGAGTGTGCAAGAATATGTAAGCTGCAGACCACAATACTGGACACAGCTTCATTCATCTTGTATTTCCCAGAAAATAACTGTGAGCAATAAGTGTATCTGTCAGTAGTTGATGACATAATACATCACAGTGTAAAACAGTGCATATGTCTGAATATCTCTGCTAACAGCAACCATGTAACGCAAGCAGCATAGACACAATACTTACAGTATCCCACTATCTTTTGCCCATTGTGACTCCATATTGTCAACCTATCTACAGATATCCTGCAGAAACAGGTTACTAGCTGTAGGTGTAGAACACAAAAGCCTGCACTGGAGTACAACCTACCTGGAATGGATTCACACACTCAATACAGAAGGTCATACAGGGCATGCTCCTACACTTAGAGAAATGAAGCCCATATCTGACAAGAAATACAGAAGGTCATACCGGGCATGCTCCTACACTTAGAAAAATGAAGCCCATGTCTGACATCAAAATTCAGAAGGTCATACAGGGCATGCTTCTACACTTTGAGAAATAAAGCCCATGTCTAACAACAATAGTGGACTATACATATCTGTCAGTCGCAGCTGTCTGTGCACACATACCACATTACACACCATCCATGCTTTGCACACACTTTGGATAGGAATGCTCACACATATCCAAGGCCAACACACTATACTAGGTCAAACATACACACACAGAGATGTGGGAAGAGAGAGACAGAAAGTGACAGAGAGTTTCCA
>NC_056745.1:823284648-823297148 GCF_019279795.1 Protopterus annectens
ACATGCTTCTATATGCTATCATTACAGTAGCAAGGGGTGTGTGTATACTGTATGGGACACCTGAATATATATGGTTAGTACAACAATCTTTTCTCTTTGTATGTATTTCATACATGGGTAGTATTCAAGGTTATATGCAGTCAAACTTGCCTATGTTGTATCATTACATTGCTACTGTTAGTGCTTTCCCAAGTAAGAGTAGATTGCAGATTGTAGTACTGGGAATATACACCCCTGCATGCAAAGATGGACTCTGAGTACTGACTATCATATTCTTGGTGTGTCAGCTGTGTTTTATTAAATATTTGCTACTGGATATTGATCTGATATGTGGATATTAACTGTAAACTACTATGTGTATAGGACATGTCATTGAGGGCTGCTGTCATGTAGTAATGGCATACCTATCAGTGTCAAACGTCTATCTGTCAAAACATTCATCCTAATGCATAACCTGTTGGCTAGCCGATTTCTGTCTGTCTTCTGTACAGATCTGCAGATGTCAGGTATCCATCTTGGCTGCTTACAGGCAATCTATGCTTGACTGACATTGACATGTTTTCCCAGCTGTGTTATGAATGCCACATCTAGGAAACCCCACCCGGTATGCACCACATGCCATGGATACCTCAACTAGACTACCACAGTCAACAGAACATGCTTGCGTACAGGTCTCCAACCCAGATAATGGCCATGTTATGTAATATATGCTGCATACATGTCAAATGGAGCACCTCACTGGCCCTCTGCAAGAGAAAACCAGATGATTGGATGTTGCATTTAACTGTCATATTGGGGATCACTCAAGTGGCATCAGTTGATAGATGGCCTGCTGACAAATGTCAGGTGGCATGATACCACTGTAACCACACCCCCTACTCTTCTCATCTCTTCATGGACATTATCCTGGTACACACCTAGGAATACCTGCACCTATGGACCCAAGTACTGACAAATGTGTCAGTGTTCATTACAGAGAATAACAGTGTCTGTGTGTTTGTAAACTTGTAGTTGATAATACCCTGAGGGCCTTTTCACCCACTACACCCCCCATTGCCATAGTTAAAAATGGCTGCTGCTGTAATGGACATTAAATGTACCCTATGGGCTACCTGGAGCTTGCGGTACCAGCATAACACTATTGTACAAATGGGTAGATAGACATGGGTTACTTTCTGAGTCCTGTAAAGTGTCTGCATGTGTGCAAGTGTGTATATTTGTAGGCTACATCATACTGAGGCCACATTCTCCAAATACAATACACCTTGCCATACATTATAAGGGATAGTGATGTTGCTGACATTAAGAGAGCCATGACAAACCCTCACCATACTATCCCTGTGGCTTGTGCAATAAATGCATATCCCTGTAGTAGCACTGATTAGATAGACAAGGGGTTGTATTGCAGTCCTGGTCAATGTGTGATTGTGGGTATGTCAGAGCATTATCATGGGTTTCAATGAGTAGAATATCCAATTTGGGGTGTGGGTGCTGGGTATACTGTCTTTACATCATGGTACCCCAGTACATGTCTTAAGGTCCACTGTATGAGGACCACTATCACCATCAACCATACAGCTAACTGATTACACTATACAGCCCAATGATGCATGTGCTATGTGCAAATTATCTGTAACAGAATGGACTCACTGACAAGGTAGTTAGCACTGATAACCCAGGTCTTTCAGATGTGTCTATGACTGTTATGTGTTTGTCAATGTGTATATGACAGTATGTCATACTATGTATTGTTAATTAACAACCAGTACATCCCCCATTACCATAATGTACAAGGCCTGGTGATGTTCTTCACTTAAGAAGAAACTCAGGACACACCTCATCCTAAAAGCTGTGTGGTGTGTGCAATTAAGGCCAAATACATTAGTAGCAATAAGTACCTAGGTAGGAGTTCTACTCTCAGTGTTGCCAAGTAAGTGTGAGTATATGTGAAGGGATCGATTTCAGTTTGCAGAAAATACATGTCCCAGGAGGTCATCTGTCCAAAAACTGACTGGCAAATGCTAACATTTCAAAGGAATCATCTTCTGGAAATTCATTCCATCAAAACTAATAGTAGATGTGTAAATGCCCTCTTCCCCATTGTACAGCTGTCAGCGATACTGGAGTTGGTATATATAGTTGGATGTGGATGTTGTGGGCACAACCAACCTCATTGGGGGTATTGTTGTGTATATCTCCCTGCTTAGTCTGCTGTAATACTGTACAGTCTATGTTAACAGGTTAAGAAGTTGTCAATCACACTATGTGTGGTTCTACGCCACCCCACACCCTCAAAAGTGGAGGGTTATGCCACCCACAGCAGCACACCTATGTTTACCAACTCCAGGATTGCACTACATTGGGGAAGATGGCATATACCTTGCCAGTAACATCGTCAATGACATTAAACTGGCTGATTATTTACTGATGGCATGGTTTGCCTATTTTGTCTTGGTGGAATTACATAGGCTAAAATGAGTTCGCTGCAAAATTAAATACATTCATGTGTACAGTATTCTTTGTGTATTGCATCAACACCAAAGCCTCTGTGTGTGTGTGTGTGTGTGTGTGTGTGTGTGTGTGTGTGTGTGTGTGTGTGTGTGTGTGTGTGTGTGTGTGTGTTATTTACCATTGTTCACTGTAGAATGGCTGCTGACATCAGCCACCATGTACTTACCTGTATACAACCCTCAGATCTGTCAGTCATGTGGCACATGCAGTAACTATTATACAGACCTGTTACTTGTGTTCAGCTGTTCACAGGATATGACACAGTCAATCTGTCACCACAGTGCCATACCCCTTGTAGGAAACAACAGCAGACTAACATCCTGCTGGCACATAGACACCTACAACACAAACAGAATACATTATGGAAACCACAATCAGTCAGTGTTAATAACAACTATAATGCATCATGGCTGGACAGCTACACATCCTGACATTTAAGCATTAAACTTTCCAGCTGAAAACATGTTACACAGCATTACATTGCTAAACCTTAGTAAATTCACCCTATGCATCAGAACCATATTAACATGTCCCTGCATCAATGGTATGGATGACAGGGATGCGGCACAGGTATCATCATATGCACAGGGTGTGTTGTGGGATTGCCAGAGACCTAGGTTGAGACATTTGGTTGACATCATGTGTGTGTGTGTGTGTGTGTGTGTGTGTGTGTGTGTGTGTGTGTGTGTGTGTGTGTGTGTGTGTGTGTGTGTGTGTTAGGGGGGATTTGCTATCAATTGGGCTATGCAGATGTGGTGTGTGTAGGTATGGAGGTGCCCTAGCTGTGTTGGTGATGTGTAAATGTGTATGTATGCACACTGTTCTGCCATGTGGCTGCCCTATACCTGGGTTTGTTGGACAGCTGCAGACCATTCATGGTAGGATTTGCAGTTCAGGGACATGAGAACTGTGTCTGCCAGGGGTTTCATGGGCACTACAAGGTACAAGTCCAGATATGGTACTCTCCCCTGATGATGACAAATGTCCGCTGGATCCGGGTCCCTGTTGGGACCAGGCAGGACCACGTGAACGTGGCCTGCTGTGTTGTGGTGTGGACTGTAACCCCCCCTGCAGTGCTGGTACTGCCACTATGGCAGCGGCTATGACTTGAGCATGTCCACGTTGACCTCCACCTGTTGGTGTTGCTGACCTATGTCCATGTGGCTGTCAGTCTACTCCCACCATATGCTCTAACACAGACATTGCACGGTCAAGGATTCCCACCATCTTACCCAACTGTCTATCCAGGACCTCTGCAAAATAATGGTGGGCTGCTGCAAGATCATGAATGTTGTCAAGTACAGCAGAATGAGTAGCCCTCTGGAGCTTCAGACTCTGTCTGGTATAATGTTCCATATGTGCCTGTGCCTCCATGATGGCCCAAAACATTTGTCTGGTGACACCTGCTGTGGCACTTCTGCCAGGGGCATGATGACCAGCAGCCCTCCTATAATCACCCCTGTACATATGCCTGTGTGGTACATCGCTGGTCATCCGGATATGGATGCTGTGTACAGATGCACTTGTCATAGTCACCACACTGTCCTGTCCCATGCCACCACCTGCCAACTGTCCCTCATCTATGGCCACTGGTGATGGTGTATGTATAGGCATTGTGTCTATGTGTGAGGATGGGGTGGATAAAAGTGGGATGTCAACTGATGGCACAGCTTCAACCCCTGACAACCCTTGTCAGAGTCTGTATGGATACTAACATCAGTTTGCTTGCAGGAGGGACCCTGACCCACCTCACCACCTGTGAGGGGAAAACAAAAAATGTAATTTAAGACCTGTACATCACTGCTTACCTCTACACACACACACACACACACACACACACACACACACACACACACACACACACACACACACACACACACACACTTACAGGTGAGGTGGCACAAAGATATTACACAGACCTCTCATTACCCAACAGTCAACATGCATGACATATGGTACTCAACAGTATGCACTGCAGCTATACTCAATCCCTGCTGCCAACATTATACATCTCTGTGATGCATGAGTTGTGTTAGTAGGTGATACCCCTTCCCCTGGAACACACTGCACCCATGTACACAGTATTGCTGTGCACCTGTTCAGCACCCTGGCATGTACTGTGCACCATACCTCATGAGTTACACACCATTGCTGAATGTGTATATATGTGGCAGGTATGTTTGCTCTGTTGCTCACACTCCCTATGTGGTTGTCTGACACAAACCTGGGATGATATGAGGACAGATGTCAATAGTGAATACCTGACCTCTGATTTGCAGATCTCATCATCAACAGTGCATGTATGAGCAATAAAATCCAATTACACTGACAACCTTCAAAGCTTACTGTGGCTATGAGGAGTGTACACACCCTTATTGACATGCCAGCCTCTTCCATGATATGCAGTGGGGCCACAATACTGCATATGTTAACATTACACACACCTGATATGTGACATATGACCTGTGCAATTAAATGCAGTATCAAACAAAAGTGTTAGCTGTGCAGATGCTGATTGAGATGCATACAATATGTGGGTTGCATAAGTGTGCACACCCTTAACATGATGGTTTGTTGCAGCACCTATTAAGTGAACTACTGCAGTTACTATTCCTGGAAGGGGTATACTAGCATGGCCCATCTTCACTTGCCATTATTTGTTCACTCTGCCCTACAAATGTCCCCCAACTCTGCCAGATTGCAAGGTCAGCTCATGTGCACAGCCCTTGGAGGTCACACAGTGCCTTCACTATTGCTGTGTAGTCACGGTTTTGTCGGGCACAATTCATAACCTTGACTATGTTCATATACAGCCATTCTTAGTGAGCTTTGGATGTATGCTTTAGTCCACTGTTGTGTTTCAGGATGACAACCCTCCTCGTCATCAGCCTTATTGCAGATGCTCGACAACTATGGGCCACACATGAGTGTCATTTTGCAGTGTTCCAAATTCAGAACACCATGTCTGCTGGCCTAGTGAACAGCAAATCTAAAAGTGTACACTGGCACCAGCAATGTACAGATGGGGATGGTGAGCCTGAAGTGGAGTGAGGTGTTGCTTGTGCACTATATGTATCTTTATTAATACTGTGTGCTGGTTTCAGCGTTGGTCTCAGTACACCATTATATATTGCAAAACATGCCTTTGGGAGATGTTATGTTATGCATATGCTCTCTGTAGAGAACCCTGGATGATGTTTCCTGTAGAACAACTCTTCCATCTGATTACCCTAACCCATAGGCCGCACTTATGCAGAGTCCAGGCGATTGTCAACACAGGTACTGCACAGGCAGTACTTGCTAGACATTCCTGCAAGTCCCTCAGTGTTGCTGCATGTTTCTGGGCAGTGTCCATGACCAGTTTGCAACATGTGTTGTCATCTGTCTTGGATGGGCATCTGTTTATTTTCTACATTAATGTTGTCCCATAGTTCATATTCACATACATGACTGTCTGCACTGTTTGCCAAGGTATATGAAATGGTTATGTAAGGCTACGTCTCCCACTCCTGAGTGCTACCTTTTGGATATGGGATCCATTCCATGGTTTGTAAGATGTGTGCAAGCCACGGCTGCCTCTGTTGCAGGTGAGTGGGCAAATATCATGGACATATTTCTTGGATAGTAGACCATTATTTGATGTGACATTGAAGCCCTGTACTTGATGGAAGGTGTGTACTCAAGAAGTGTGAATGCTGTCAGTACCTCAAAAGTTGCTTCCACAATATATTTGGAGTGTCTGCACACATATGCTTCCAGTGCTTGTTAAGGTATGTAGTCCCCATATTTTTTGTCCTAACATAGGATTCCATATTACACATTCATTGCTCATGTTAGGATCACATTATAGGTTCATAGGTTCATAGGTTTATACTAGGCTATCTGCCCTAAGGCATTTATAAGCCTAGCCCAAAGTTTTGTGGCTTATGCCACCCCTTATATGAAAAAACACTGTACCCATTAGTTTGTTGTGCCTCTGTCCAGCAGTGACACAGAGATGATTCCCGGGGTAAACCTACGATCTCCCATCCACAGGTCAAGATTTCTATTGAACAGAGCCAGCGAGGTGCTCTGCCTCACATGGACCGGGATTTTATTCCACAGCATAGGGAGTCTCTGAGTGATAAATTTATCCCTCCAGCACATCCTATTTATATCCGTGCTAAGGTTTAAGTCACTTGCTCTAGTGGTTTTGGTGGATATTTATTTTTTGAGGTGGAGCATGTCCATTAATTCCAGGTTGGACATGGCCTTGTATGTCAGGCACATGTCACCTCTGAGCAGACGGTATGCGACTGAATAGAGCTGGAGTTTCTTCAATCTGGCAGTATATGACAGATTTTGGAGTCCCTTTATCCTTTTGGTGAGGAACTTTTGGGGTCTCTCCAATTGCTGCAGATGTCGGGTGAGATACATCCCGAATGGGGCATTGTACTCAATCATTGGTCTGATAAGTGAAGAGTACAGGGGAACAATGACCTCACTAGATCTGGACGTGAATCCCTTCATGATCAGGTGGGCAATGTAGAAGGTCTTTCTAACCACTTTAGCAACGTGAGTGTCAAAAGAAAGGCCACTGTCAACCTGGGTCCCCAGGTCCCTGATAACCTCTTCTGTGCTTAGTGGATTGCCACCTATATGGTAGCTTGGGGTTACCTTGTTTTTCCCGAAGGGTATGACTATACATTTTTTGGCGTTTAACTTCAGGCCATGGCTCTGGCACCAGCTATCTGTTTCCGTGAGTCCCTTCTGAAGAATATCTGTGTCCGATGCACTTTCCACTATGCCGCCCAGTTTGCAGTCGTCTGCAAACTTTGTCAGCCAAAGTCCTCCCATGTTGGCCTGTACTTCTGAGAAGTAGATGCCGAACAATAGGGGGCCAAGGACCGAGCCCTGTGGGACACCACTTGTGACCAGCTTCGAGTCTGACATAGTGCCAACAACTCTAACCCTGTGGGTTCAGTCCTTAAGCCAGTTTGCAACCCATCTTGTGACATATGGGTTTACATTTAAGCTGGTAAGTTTTTCTACAATACCCGAGTGGGGTATTGTGTCGAAAGCCTTTGCAAGGTCAAGGTAGGCTGTATGGACTGCCTTTCCCTCATCAATGGCCTTGGTGACTGTTAAGAAGAAGTCAACCAACTTCAAAAGGCATGATCTGCCCTTGACGAAGCCAAACTGGGTCGGGTCCAATGTCTGCAAGTCCCCTATATCTTTGTTTATGAGCTCCATTATGATCCCCTCCATAGCTTTGCAGACTAGACTTGTTAAGCTTATGGGGCGGTAATTACCAGGGTCCGTAGAGGCACCGCCTTTGTGGAGTGGGACCACAGTTGCCGTATGCCACTCCTTGGGCACGTATCCTGTGGTAAGGCTGTGATTAAACCGCTGCCTTATGTGCGGGTTTAATTCCTCATTTAGCTCGTGTAGCACACAGCCGGGGA
This sequence comes from Protopterus annectens, assembly GCF_019279795.1. Lineage (NCBI taxonomy): Eukaryota > Metazoa > Chordata > Ceratodontiformes > Protopteridae > Protopterus > Protopterus annectens. The sequence goes on from NC_056745.1 coordinate 823,292,604, forward strand.
CACCATCCGGTCCCATTGATGCTGTGTTTTTAGCTTTAGAGAGAGCAGCTTTCACCTGCGCATTTGAGATGTCTGGGAGGCTACACTCCGCTGGGATAGTTATCTCTCCTTTAGGGGGGGAGAGGGGGGTGAAGTTTGCACTGAACCTGTCTGCCAGTATGTTGGCAATGTCTGTGGGTTCAGTGATTTTTGTATCATTTTGGACTAATTCTGAGCATATCTGGGAGTTTCCACCCAGGTTCCTAATATAGCTGAAAAAGGCCTTATGATTGTCCTTTGAATCCATGGCAATTTTCTCTCAAAATTGGCTTTAGTTGATTTTATGAGTGCTCGTATTTTTTTACTAATAATGATCAGGGGTGACTTCCCTTTTTTGGATTTTGTTCTATCATGTAATAGCTTTCTCCTCGTATTGTAAAGTTTGTTAATGGCTGGGGTCCTTATTGTAAAGTTTGTTAATGGCTTGGGTACAGGTTATAAAAGGTGTGGAATGTGGTATTGTGATATGCCGTTGTGTAGATCTGTAACAGTTGCCATTGTAATAGTGGTGTACACACTGTTGTAGCCACTGTATAATGGTAATGTTTCAGACATGTCCCTACTGTAGGTCATTTGTCCCACCATTATGTTCATCTCTGTCCACACATTTTGCACTGACATGTTGTTAGGTATACAGCAGTACTTTTACATACCCTTCAGATATGCCACCATGGTGACCACTGTGATGCAGTGCAGTTAACAGCAACAATGAGCGAACATGTACAGCATGCATTACAGGTAGGTGTGTTAAATGTGTGCATGGCAAATACCATAGCCATAACATGACTGGTGAATTGGCAAACCTGAACAAAACAACTCCATATTCAGCAGCTACAGGCTGCTGCCTCAGTTGTATACCAGGGGGATCTACATAGTTGTGTGAGAGATGTGATGTCAGTAGCCACACCTGTGGCATTGGCACACGGTGGGAACAGCATTTCAGTACATCAACAGTACAAAACCACAATACTAGAGATTATGCACATCTGTTCATTACTAAACTGCAGCAACAGACTATGTTATCTGACATATGCAGGAAGATAATTTACAGATGAAGATGAATAAGCAACAGTGGTCTACTAATGTGCCCTGGAGCCTTACCTGCACCCTCTTCATCCATTGTGAGGGTAGCACCCACCTCCACAATGCTATCTTCAGGTTACTGGCTTGGCTGGTGAGCTGATTCCCCAAGGCTGGTGAGGAGCTCCTCAGCATGTGTCAGTGGGGGCTGGATGGCACGACCCCTACATATGGCTAGCTGGTCCATCGTAACTGCAGCATCATGCTGACAGGTGTGGTGGATGAGATCAGTGCAACAATGTCGCACCTGCTCATAACTGTGATTATGCAGGCCATCATTCACCCTGTGGATGAGCTCATTCCACAGAGCAGTCCTCTCCTGCAGATCATTGGCCATACGTCCAAAGAGGGTTCTGTGGTGTTGCACAAGGAAGTTTACTATTATGTCATTCTCCTGAGGAGTATAAGCAGGGAGACGCTCCCGGAACATGGTATCTGGAAGACATAAACACGAAAACAAGGTCTGAGGACCTCATACTGCAAGGATATAATAGTTGTTAATTGACATCTCTTCCTCCCCCCAACCATATCTGCAACAATAATCTGAACACATAAATCAATGGGTATGTTTACACCAGACCTACTGTTGGGACATATATCCTATTGTGCAACAAATATTGAGATTGGTTTCTAATCATGTTCCATGTTGAAACACTATCCTTTGGTGGCCTGTTGCTATCAATGTAGCCTGCATGCCATTGTAATAGCCATTGTGGTTCCATATATGCATGTGTTCTGTTTGCTTCGCAACTGTTCCAAATCTGGTGTTGTGGGTTAATGGGAATATCTATGCATGCTGTTATAACTAATCCTGGATTGTGTTGACTATTACTAGCCCACAAATGTTCTAAAACTGCAACACAATAGCATGTTTTGGAAGGTTGTTCCCAGCAGGACCACCTCTCCCACCTCATCTGGCCATGGCACCAGGCCACAGCACATCTGGGACCCACCCTGGGACCTCCTTATCCGCTGGTCCTGTACTACCCTCAGGTGGAACCACCTCAGGGGATGGTGCTCATCCCCTCACTGGGAGCGGGCACAGAGAGGATCCAGTCACCTGAAGTCAGGTCCAGGGTCTGATGCATACGGAGTTCTGCATTGTATTGGGGGATCTTTTATACCAGCTTGAGGGCCTCATGGTGCAATTAGAGGGTCAGCCTGCCCCTCCTGCTCAGCCCCCAGAACAGCCACCTTCAGGGCCGTGAAGGTGCAGTGGTGGCTGCCAATGGGTGGGGACCTCAGTCCCACTGTTTCCATTTGGGGGCTCATGGGCTTCCAATTTCCAAACACCCCTCCCCGTCCAAGGTGTTTACCCCCCACATGTGTCATACACCACCCCTGTATGCTGTATTGTCTGTCTTGTCTGTCTTCTGACCCAACCTACCTCTCCAAATATAGCTACTATCCTTCCCCAGCATCCCACTCTCACCTTAACAAAAAAGGACAATCTGTTCCCAAAATAAATTTCACACTATACATAACTGTCCATTTCGCATCCTCTTGCAGCTGCTTACAGGTGCCTTAATCACTCTGTATCCAACAGCCCTTGCTGGCCAGCAAATAAATTATCAGCCCTTGCAAGTGTCTAACCAAGGACCCTGCACAGCATAGCCACAGCAATTTACCACTAAGCCATCTGAGCTGCAGATATGTGTGACGTTTTCTCAAACATATGCAGCACAGTCACTCAACAGTAGGGAAAATATATATGTGTGTGTGTGTGTGTGTGTGTGTGTGTGTGTGTGTGTGTGTGTGTGTGTGTGTGTATATATATATATATATATATATATGTATATATATATATATATGTATATGATATCTAATAACATGGCAGGAGATGTTCTGTTCTCAAATGCAGTTAGAAAGTATTGGAACCAACTCCCCCATGGACTTACATCACTGTCTTCATTTACATTTTTTAAACACAATCTGAAACTCTGTTTTAAAATCCATCGGTTATGTCCCTGTACAAATCCAGACTAATCTCATACTATATCCCATATACCCTGTATTAACACCTAATTCCTGCTCTATCTGTGTCTTTCTAGATCAAGGCCTATCCTTGGCAAAAACATATCTTATCCTAATAGACATAACTTAAAACACCTAGTTAAATTCTTCTGCATATAATTCTAAAGCATCCTACCTAAGGCAGGCAACAAGTATTGTTTAAACTGTGAGCATTTGCTGAACTGTTGAAACTTGAAGTATGTATTTGTTTAACAATTACTTTCTAGTTACTAATGAAGTCTTGTACATAAAGGCTAAAATATCTTATCTAATGTTTGTAAGATGTTTTTTGTATAAACTGTGAAGATTCCTGAACTGTTTAAAATTTGTAGTATTTAACTGTATAACAACTAGTACCTGTATGTTAGTAGTCTAGTAATCTCTTGGAGCTTATCTCCCCGGGATTCTACTGAAAATGGACATAAATCCAGTTAGACTATCCCGGTCAACAAATGTAAAATAAAATAAAATAAATAAATAAATTTATATATATATATATATATATATATATATATATATATATATATATATATATATATATATGAAGTGCATTCAGACATCGCATCCACACTCTGAACCTCCGTGCTCCACAGCTGTACTGTTCTGCCTTGCTATGAAACAGAGCATCACATGTGGACACAGCCTAACATTGGGAGGGATATATACAGACAGATCATAGATATGCCTATTACAAACATCTGAAGTTTGTGCATGATGCATTTCACATTACCATGACTGTTCTGAAGGTGGTGGGGTCTGAAACTCATGTGTCTATCATGACTTCATTTTTTCCACCTTCAGCTATTTGCCAGAGTAATATACATGATGGAGGAACAGAACAAACAATATGATGGTTTAAATCTTGACATTCTGTGCAGATCTGCACAGTTGACAGGTATTGCCCAGTGCCCACAGGGTCAGATGCTATGTCCATAGCAGTTGTTCAGCAGGACATTGTTACAGCAAGTCTTGATGGCACATATAAATCTTTTAGCATCATCTCTCCCATAATTACAGGCCAAGTACTACATTCAATTACATGCTGACATTTATTTATTTAATTATTTATTTATATTACTTGACCGGGAGTGTCCGACTGGATGTAGGTCCATTTTCAGCGGAGGCCCGGGGAGAAAAGCTCCACAGTTAAAATAAACAGACAGTAGTTACATTGGATTACATAGCGATTAACAATTTACATAGCAGTTACTTACAACATATTTACAGATTAAGAACATAGTACATCAGTAGACAACTAGAATCTTTATCTGTGAAGTACATAACAGACATTAACAAATGTTACAATAAGAAGTTCCTGCTGTATAATAAGTACTAGGCTTATGAGCATCTGAGCTTGCTATAATCAAGGTAGTTAGTGGAGTGGAAAGAAAGGTAGTGGTTGGATGGGGTGGG